>NC_091587.1:10994550-10997050 GCF_042767895.1 Penaeus vannamei | reverse complement strand
ACTGATGTTACGAATATAACTGTCAACGTTAAAACTTATTAAAATTACCATTATCTTTAGTATCATTATATCCCCTATTACAACTAATAGTAGTAGTATTATCTCTCCTATTACAACTATTTTCATTAGTATCATTATCTCTCCTATTACAATTATAATCAAAAGTACCATTATATCTCCTGTTAAAACTATTATAATTAGTGTCATTATATCACCTACCACAATTAATATTAGAAGTATCATTATCTCTCCTATTAAAACAATTGTCCTTATTATCGTGATATATCCCATTACCAATGTTATTATAGTTGTCATTTCAATCGTGAAGTGAATAATAATTTTCATTATTACACACTTTTGACTTGCCACATCTTTCAAGGGAATAGTTAATTATAACGAATATAATAATGATGATAATGATAATGAGTATAATGATGGTAAAAATAGTGATGATGAACATGATGATGGTGATTATGATAATAATGATAATGATAATAAGATGATGTGGTGTTGATAAGGATAATGATGATAATATTCATTAAATAATTATTATATGATAATAATAGTAGTAACGATAATAACAACAGTAAAATAATTATGATAATTATTATAGTGATAATGATAAGGATGGTGATGATGAAAATGATGATAAAGATGATCATAATGTGATAACAATAACAATAACGATAATAACAAAAAATGGTAATAATGATAATAACAATAACTAAAGATAATTAAAACAATAAGGACAAAAAATAATCTTATTGTTACTACTACTAATGAAAATAGTGGTAATGATAATAATGATAATGATGATAATAATAACAAATTATTATAATGATGATGATATTAATAATAACAATAATAATGATAATATTAACAGTAATAGTAATCATAATAAGGATGATACTAGTAATAATAAAAGTAATAATGATAACTATAATTATCATTATCATTATTAATATTAATATTTTTATTAGTATTATTATGATCCTGGTAATGATAATGATAATAACAAAAATAATAATGATGATGATAATAATGGTAATAATAATAATAATGATAATAATAATGGTAATAACAATAATAATGATAATAATAGTAGTAATGATAACAGTAATAATAATGATAATGATGTTAATAATAGTTATGATAATAATGATAATAATGACAATATTCTCCGACCAGAATCAGTTAGTCACAGATAAAGGGATTTACTGCCTCCACTTTTTTCATGAATTGATTAAACTGAAGGATTTTAATTCGATCTCGCAAAGTAAAAGAAATAGCCAGTTATGCTGAAATATTCTTTCTCTTTCTCACTCTGTGTCTGTCTCTCTCTGAATCTCCCTCTTTCTTTCTGTCTCGTTCTGATTTTTTTTTTTTTCTTCTTTATCTGTCTCTAAATCTTCCTTTTTTCTCTGTCTCTCTCTCTATGCCTCTCTCTCTCTCTTTCTCTCTCTCTCGCTCTCTCTCTCTCTATCTATCTATCTATCTATCTATCTCTTGTATATATCTCTCCACCTTTTCCTCTTTCTCTCTGGCTCTGCCTCTCTCTCTGCCTCTCTCTCTGCTCTCTCTCTCTCTCTCTCTCTCTCTCTCTCTCTCTCTCTCTCTCTCTCTCTCTCTCTCTCTCTCTCTCTCTCTCTCTCTCTCTCTTTGCCCTCTGCCTCTCCCGCTAACTCTCCCTCTCTCTCTCTCTCTCTCTCTCTCTCTCTCTCTCTCTCTCTCTCTCTCTCTCTCTCTCTCTCTCTCTCTATCTCTGTCTATCTCTATCTATCTCTCTCCTCTCCTCTCCCTCCCTCCCCTCCCTCTCTCTCTCTCTCTCTCTCTCTCTCTCTCTCTCTCTCTCTCTCTCTCTCTCTCTCTCTCTCTCTCTCTCTCTCTCTCTCTCTCTCCCTCTCTCTCTCTCTCTCTCTCTCTCTCTCTCACTTATCTCTTATATGAAATAACAAATAGAAATTAAAACAAGACAATAAAGAAACAGACAAATAACAGGAAATGTATATCTGAAACCTCATCATTAAGATATAGCAATTTAATAGTGATAATGATAACAATAACAATAACAACAGCAATGATAATAATAATGGTGATGGTGATGATGATAATAATAACAATGATAATAATAACAACAATAATAATAATAGTAATTATAATAATAGTAATAATAATAATAAAACACATATCTCAATATAGAGGTATATGAAATCGCACACTGATGTTAAAACAAGACGACAATTAAACTGATAAAAAAATATAAAATACATCAATGCATATCTGAAATCCCCTCATCGATAAATACATCACGTGAATCATATCGTCCATATCAAGATCCGTTACACCGATTTGAATTTGAAACGTAACGGTTTTCTGAGTGATATTTCGAATTGAATGGAAATCCCGCCACCTGCATCCGGGTACTGCTTGCTTCAGGTGAAATCACAAGACTCGGACGCGATCGACTGTGAATGGAGGATGTCGAAGGCGTCTGCTGCAA
>NC_091587.1:10969163-10974163 GCF_042767895.1 Penaeus vannamei | reverse complement strand
AAGAAGCCAATTTATTCCTTAACTGTTTTAATGCATATGTTTTTTATTAAAAAAAAAATCCAGGTTGAACCTTCTTGTCAATAAATGTTTTACAACAGTTGCCTCGTATTATCGGGGATCCAATAAGGTTAGCCAAGCGCTCCTGCTGCAGCGCCACAGTATCATAATGTATCAGGGACATATTAATGCAAATGAGGTTAAACCAAGACAATCAGTGTTGAAGCTATTCTGGATTACCAAGTCCCGACACTAGGAAGTCCCTTATGAGCTTCCTGGATATGATTTAATCTTATCGACGCTGCTGTCCAGATCTCGCCGAAGTTGCTGCTCCGTTGATGCATCTCACCAGCCAGATTTTTTTTTTCTCTTTTTTTTTTTTTTTTGCTTTAGAATGCCAGAAGTCTTCCAAGCGGCTGAAGCGGTTCCTCTCCAAAGACCCAGTTCCGTTGATGCGTCTCACCAGCCAGATTTTTTTTTCTTTTTTTTTTTTCTTGACTCCAGAATGCCAGAAGTCTTCTAAGCGGCTGAAGCGGTTCCTTTCCAAAGACCCAGTGGTGGAAGCTGTGAATTCCATGAAACCCTTGATTAAGCTCACAGATGTTACTGTTAAGCTGCTGGTGCCTTCCTTTTCCCTGAAGTGACCGAAGTGTTCCACATCTAGTAGCTTACCACATGACCAAGCTTGCAAACCATCAACTAGCGTACAGTACCATACAGAAGTTGTTTGGAACCATAACTGCAATCAAGAATTTCGAGTGTTATCTGTATGGTCATGCACATCCTGTCCAAATCCTCACTGACGACAATCGGCTGACCTTCCTGGAGAAGAATGAGTATCCTTATCAGCGATTCCTGAGGTGATTTTTGTCCCTTCAGCCCATGTGTCCCTTTCAGCTTACGTGTCCCTATTGTCCCATTCATCTACGTGAAACATACAGCATAAAATGACGTTACAATATTAGCGCAGATGCTCTCCCCAGGCTATAAATTTATTCTAGATTTAATCACCTCAATCAAATCTTAATAGATATGACTTCTGCGTTTTCTCATTACAAGCTCTGCAAATTCACAGCCTATGTGCTCTATAACGATATAAAAAGAGTGCATGCAAATCAAAGTACACGGTATATGGTGGACTCTGGAAAATTAAGGTGCTTCGTGTTACACCTGAAACCTTAATTGTTTCTCCTGAGTATTTATTTCTTATTCGTATGTTTGGTGGGTGTGAGGTGGAACATGAGAAAAAGTGAGTGATGGTGTTGTTATTGCTAGATGCGGTAATCCACATCCTTGGATAAAGGAGTGTTATAAATCACTTTCAGAATTATGGAAGAAATCCTATTCAAAAGTCATGGCATATTTTCATTCTGTTTATATTTTAGGGAATATTGAATGATTTTAATAAAATATGATTAATGAAATAATCGAATAATGTACAATTCAAATAAACCTACGGTGAGAAGATATTAAACCTAATTATAGGATGGCCTATTTTTTACGGTAATTAATTATTATTGCAATACAATAAAAACACCAAATCAAAATAATTACATAGACGAATCTGATGAAGTTAAATAAAGAAGGTAAAATATGCAATAATAGTGATCATATACCAAATGCTCATAATGATAACAGTAACAATAACAACACGAAAAAACAGCAAGAACAGTCCTCATAAAAAAGTAGAGTATTAGCAACAGTCGCTTTTAGATAACAGGAAAATCACTAATAGAAATACTTAAAATAGGTCTGGGAGGTTTAATTCATTCTTTCTATGTCAATTTGATTATTTCTTTTATCCAAGAGTCCGCATAGTAACAAGCGGAAATAGAGATGGCAAGAAAATTTAGAACATGGCCTTATAACATCATTTAATTATTCAAAACGTGGCCTTTTAGCTTCATTTAATTATTTAGAACATGGCCTTATAATTTCCTTTGATTATTCAAAACACGGCCTTATAACTTCATTTAATTATATAGAACGCTCCCTTATAGTTTCATTTAATCATTAAAGAGTGACTAGTCTCCAAAATACCAAATGAGTCCTTATCATTAAATGCAACACATTTTTTTTTTTTTTTTTTTTTTTTTTTTTTAGGACTTTCCAGTTCGTTAGTCAAAAGACCCCCACGTGTAGAGTCTGTATGAAAATTCTCTAGGCTAACGAGAATCTCAGTTATACGGCTTGTTAACTCGTCTTAAAATCACATAATCATCATAATTATCCTTTGACACATTGTACTCAAAAGCGTAATCATTCGAATTTCAATTAATTGCATTCGCAAATGAGTAAAAAATATATATTGCGAACGGCGTGTTGACATTGAACTGGATATCAATTTCGATGGTATAATTATAATTTGACGTCATTAGGCAAAAATGAGGATAATGCAAGTGACAAAGAGATTAATTTTCCGTATTCCAAAGTTCATCTGAACGTGATAGAACGCTTCTCAAATATGTGATTAAGTTGTGACGTCTTACTTGTGAATTATGGAATTTTGAGCACACGGATTGTGGATAGGAAGGAAGTCTAATTAATTCACATACACTTATGTTCCACGTGCTTCTATCTATCTGTCTGTCTATCCATCCATCTGTCTAGAGAAAAAGCTATCTATCAGCCTCTCTATATTCAGCTATCTGTATACATTCTTCATATTTCTGTCTGTCCGTCCCTCTCTCTCTCTCTCTCTCTCTCTCTCTCTCTCTCTCTCTCTCCCTCTCTCTCTCTCCACCCTCTCTCTCTCTCTCTCTCTCTCTCTCTCTTCTCTCTCTTCTCCTCTTCTCCTCCTTCTCTCCTTCTCTCTTCTCTTCTCCACTTCTCTCTTCTTCTTCTCTTCTCTCTTCTCTCTTCTCTCTTCTCTTCTCTTCTCTCCCTCTATACTCCTGTACTCTCTCTCTCTCTCTATCTCTCTCCTCCTCTTCCTGTATACATGCTTCAGATTTCTGTCTGTCGTCTCTCTCTCTCTCTCTCTCTCTCTCTCTCTCTCTCTCTCTCTCTCTCTCTCTCTCTCTCTCTCTCTCTCTCTCTCTCTCTCTCTCTCTCTTTCTTTTTCTCCCCTTCCCCTCTTTCTCCTCCTCTTCCCCCTCCTCTCTCCTCTTTACTCTCCCCTTTTTCCATCCCTCCCCCTTTTCCCTTTCTTCCCCCCCTCCCCCTCTCCTCTCCTCTCTCTCTCTCTCTCTCTCTCTCTCTCCTCTCTCTCTCTCTCTCTCTCTCTCTCTCTCTCTCTCTCTCTCTCTCCCTCTCCCTCTCTCTCTCTCCCTCTCTCTCTCTCTCTCTCTCTCTCTCTCTCTCTCTCTCTCTCTCTCTCTCTCTCCCTCTCCCTCTCCCTCTCCCTCTCCCTCTCCCTCTCCCTCTCCCTCTCCCTCTCCCTCTTCCTCTTCCTCTTCCTCTTCCTCTCCCTCTCCCTCTCTCTCTCATTCTATCCATAACTGCCTTCATCCCCGTAATTCATTATACTTCCACGACAATAGTTGATATTTGCATACATTTATCATACAAATACGTTCGGATGCTCGAATTGGACGAGCTTACGGTAGAATTAGACAGACTTCAACGTGGAAAACGCAGTATGAATGAAATCGAATGATCATAAAGTATGTTATCATTGTCTTTGTCATTATCGTTGTTGTTAATGTTATTGTTGTTGTTGTTATTTTTGTTGGTGTTATTGTTGTTGTTTTTTGGTGTTGTTATTGTTATTGGTTTGTTGTTATTGTTATTATTGTTATTGTTGTTGTTATTCTTGTCATTGTTATTGCTGTTATTGTTATTGTAACTAACAAAGGAGAAGAAAAATCGGAAATGAAAAAAAAACAGAAAAAAACAAAACAAACAAAGAATTTGTAAAATTCGCGAAAATTAATAAGAAAAGAAGAAAGCCAATAACCAACAAATCACACACACACACAAATTAAGCACTTACCAGCGACGAGGAATCGAATCTTCTGGAAACGCCCAAAACAACAGGAAATATTGACAATTCATTACATACTCTACAGTTGTGCTTCAACACACTGCTGCAGCTGTAGTCTCGGAGCGTTTATCATACACCTTGCACTCGAAAACTTATCATCATTCATTTTCATAACTTCTACAACTGTTATTATTATGTCACTATCATATCATATTGCTATCACATTATATCATTTTATCATTCTTATCATTATAACATATAAAATTATATCACATCATATCATGTTGTCTTTTTATTAAGTCATTATGTTATATTGTTATTGTTATTATCATATATTATTATCTTGTATATTATTATCATCATTTTATAATTACTATTGCAATCTGTCTTACCTCGGGAAAAGAAAAACTGGCAACTCGACTACAGTTTCGACAACGAATCATTATGTTTATTTTCGGAAAAAATATAGACTAGACCTATGTAAATATGATTATTAATTATCAGCTGATTAAGAATAAAAGAAAATAAAACTTGGCGATTTTGGAAATACTCGGATTTAGGAAATGAAAAACTGGCAACTCACTCTAGAGTCTAGGGTTAGTTACCAGTTTGTCTATATTTTCCTGATATTGACCGCACTAGTGACGCGAATTGTTTTTGATAATCACACTTAAAAAAGTACAGTAATGTAAAAGTAACATTAGCAGAGAGAGAGAGAGAAGGGGGGGGAAGAAATAACGTCTGAATGATTGGTTCGCAAAAATGAAAAAAATATATAAAAATATATCATAATTGCTGTTCTTATTTGCCAAATCAACAAGTACCAAATACTACGTCCCCCCCCACCCACCCACCCACCCACACACACACATACAAACACAATAGTAATGAAAATAATGATAATGATAGTAAAAGTAAACAAGTAACAAGTAAATCAGTAACAAATAATGATGGTAACAATAATGATGGTAACAATAATGATAGTAATAATAATGATAATAAAAAGGATAAATAAGTAAATAAATAATATCAAATACATAGTACTGTAAAACGACGTCCTGGTGCACCGAGTCCTATT
>NC_091587.1:10953037-10955537 GCF_042767895.1 Penaeus vannamei | reverse complement strand
GGAGATACGACTATGGTAAGGGAGATGGGGGGAAAAATACACAGTGCTAAAGGTTAAAGCTATTAATATGCAGTGCAGTGTGTTTGCAGGTTTATTCGTGGAATTGTATGTGCCTGAGGAGAGCAAAGCGTGGGGAATGCGAGGGATAATAAGCCCTGTTTCTACGCCAAAGGAAGGTTTGAAATCATGTGAATAAGGAGATCAAGCAGTTCTTGTGAATATTTTTCTTCAATATTTTCATAATCGAGATTTTTCTTATTATTTTTTTCATATTCTTAACAGCAATATGCTTTTTGGTAAATTGCAGTTACTTAATTACTTAATTGATACTGCAGTCTACGTCAAAGGCATGTTAATGATATAAATTAGGGGTTATAAAACCTCGCGTCTTTCTCTGGTTTCAAGATACTTAGAAGGGACGCCGTAAAATAAATAAATAAATAAATAAATATTAAAAAAAGTATTAGTAGCCGTGCCTTGACTTCCCACGCCACTAAAAAGAAATAATAATAGTATTAACAATAACCATAGCAATAATAATAATAACAATAATAATAACAATAAATATAATGGTAGGGAAAATGATTTTAATAATGATAATGATAATGGTAATAACAATGATAATATAATAAGACTTAATACTTATCAAACACCACCACTACTAACAGTGCTCATATGAATAATTATGATACCAATACCAATGATGCTTATAAAAAGTCTACCATACTCATCATGTTTACAGATCCATAATTACACTATGCGTGTAAATAAAGTCAAATGAATAATAATAATGATAACTATTCTCCACTTTTGGCCAATTAAAGATCAAACGGGTTTTATTTATTCCATAAAACCCTAGGGGGTCCGTGGATGGGTTTCATAGAGTCCGTGAGCACTATCAGATAAAAATTAACTTCATTTTTTGCATAAAAAGAGGTATGTATATGGATAGATAGACAGATAGATAGATACAGAAAGATAGATTATTAGATAGAGATATAGGTAGATAGATGATAAACAGATAGATACATAGATTATTAGATAGAGAGATAGATAGATAGATTATTAGATAGATATATAGGTAGATAGATGGATAAACAGATAGATAGATTATTAGATAGATAGATAGACATATAGATAGATAGTTTACTTTAAAGTTTAATGATACTTTGTGTCTCATATATGTTAGAGACAATCTAATCTCAATAGATAAAGATTATACACACTGCATGCATAGGTGTGTTTATGTGGCTATTTCTAGGAAGGGGTCTGCAGCTTTCATACGTTCATTAGGGTTCGTGGCTCTCAAAAGCTAAAGAACCACTAGTCTAGATACAGACTACAATAATTTAGGTTCATTACATAGATCAATGCACACAGAGCACCAGCTCTGATTCCTAATTGACGTATTATGTTCTGAGATTGTTAAGAGTGAGTGCCTTAATTAAGAATGCAATTAACATTCATTACGGGTTCTTAGTATAATTAATGTACGGTGTAGGTGCTTATGGGGAATAATCATTATCTATGATAAGAGTAACCGCATATCTCTAATTACAATCATAGTCCTCAGTAAGTAGATATATATTAATAAAGTGAACAAATATGGTCTCAGCTTAAGAATTAAAGTTTATTTAACCCTAATGATTATCTGTAATGAGAATTTTCATTAATCGGTTGATACATCTCATATAATGGATACAAATATTTTCTCCTTTTTGTAATTAAACAGTTCATTTCATCGAATTGCTCATTTGATTCAATATGTTTGCTTTGATAAGTTGAATTTACAAGGAACAGGTACTGTAAAATTAACTCATTATTCCATCATTTTCAATAAGAACTTCAAGGAAATTCGATTTTTCCTTTGCTTGGTTATCTACAATGTTTTAACATTATTTGTATTATTATTCTAGTTATTAGTTATCGTTATTGTCACTGTCATGGTCATCATACTTGCCATTATAATTATCGTTATAAGTACTTTCATCTCTACATATCGTTGTTATTATTATCATCCTTATTTCAATTACTATCATAATTACTATTATTATCACCATCATTGTTTTATCTATTATCTTAATACTTATCATTGCCATAACCATCATCATCACCATTATCATTATTGTTATTATTATTATTATCTATTATTATTATCATTATTATTGATGTTGTTATGATAATGATAATCATTACTATTATCATCGTTGACTACCCTTAACTTTGTTTTTACAATCACTTTCCTTATCATCATCGTCATCACCGTCACCAATATTCCCAATAATATTCTTGTTAGTAATGTTGCCGTTAGTAATGATATTAGTATTAACATTATTATTAATATTATTATAATTATTACTGCTATCGTTTTAGAATCAGCCGATCGAGATTTCAGGGCAATAATTTGTATTCTCTATAAACCGTTTCCATGTTGATAACTTTAGAAAAGGTATGAATGAGAAGGAATATCTTCACAATATAAGAGATGTATTTGACCGGT
>NC_091587.1:10945537-10948037 GCF_042767895.1 Penaeus vannamei | reverse complement strand
TTCTCCATATATGAATTGATTAAACTCCTTGATCTGTTAAGCTATTGACTAGAAAGCACATTAATTAGAAGATTCGTTATCATAATCAGCATAATAGTCATCATTTCATTATCATCATCATTATCATTACCATTGCCATCATCACCACCATTAATCGTCATAATCATCATCATTATCACAAATATCATTATCATCATTATCATCATCATTATCATAATTATCATCATCATTATCATAATTATCATTATCATCATAATCGTTCTCGTTATTATCTCAGTCATTATCATCGTCACAGCCACCACCATCATCACTGTCTTTATCAGACTTCTTTTCTATAACAAATTGGGAAAACTTTGCTGTGACGGAGATAAAGTGGATTGGAAATAGGTTTTGAGATAACGAATCGCTTCATTTTTTGGGTTTCTTTCTCTGACCCTTTGTTCGTTCTCTCTCTCTCTCTCTCTCTCTCTCTCTCTCTCTCTCTCTCTCTCTCTCTCTCTCTCTCTCTCTCTTCTCTCTTCTTTCTCTTTCTCTTTCTCCTTCTCCTTCTCCTTCTCCTTCTCCTTCTTCTCCTTCTCCTTCTCCTTCTCTTTCTCTTTCTCCTTCTCCTTTTCTTTCTCCCTCTCCCCCCCTCTCTCTCTCTTTCTCTTTGAATAAGCCACCTTGCTCAATAACCGTTGCCCTTCTTAGCTCTCTCTCTCTCTCTCTCTCTCTCTCTCTCTCTCTCTCTCTCTCTCTCTCTCTCTCATCTCTTTCTCTTTCTCTTTCTCTTCTCTTTCTCTTTCTCTTTCTCCTTCTCCTTCTCCTTCTCCTTCTCCTTCTCCTTCTCCTTCTCCTTCTCTTTCTCTTTCTCTTTCTCTTTCTCTTTCTCCTTCTCCTTTTCCTTCTCCCTCTCCCCCTTTCTCTCTCTCTTTCTCTTTGAATAAGCCACCTTGCTCAATAACCGTAGCCCTTCTTAGCACTCTCTCTCTCTCTCTCTCTCTCTCTCTCTCTCTCTCTCTCTCTCTCTCTCTCTCTCTCTCTCTCTCTCTCTCTCTCTCTCTCTCTCTCTCTCTCTCTCTCTAAAGATGGAGAATGGTGATGGCGATGATGGTGATGACTCATTCATCAACATCAGCAAAGCTTCTCTTTTTTGTCCATTTGGGTATTGTATGTTTAGGTTTTCCTTATTTATCTATTTTTCTTTTTTTCTTCTTCTCCTTATTATTATTATTTTATTTTATTTTTATGTTTCCTTTTTTATATCCAAATGGGTTCTTTGTTTTTTGTTTTCCTATGTTTTTTTTTCATTTCTTTTTCTTATTTCTTTTCTTCCTTTTTTATCTTCTATTGCACAAATATTTAAAAAATGCGAAGGCAACCCAAGAAGTATTAGACACCTGGTACAAAATATTATATAATATATAATTAGTTTATGCATTTGAAGACAACTAAAATCTAGTTCATAGATAGATAGATAGATGTAGTCTTAGAACTCGACATAGAAACAAATATATATATGAATAGATATTTTTTTCACTACTATGTCAAATATTAATCGCTATCTTTAACCAAGGGCTTATCAGTCGAAATTTTACACTGAGTAATGACAGATTTTTTTTCTTCCTTACTGATGCTCGGTCTGACAATAATCTCATTTTCCTTGAGATTTTAGATTTACCTTAAAATTCCTCAAACAGACGGAAATAATAAAAGTTCTTTGTATACCCAGCTGGTTGGAAAATAGGAAATTCTTCTGGAAATCAAAGCAAACAGACTATTATTCAATGTTAAGCAAAATGGGATATTTCGATGTTTTCATTAATCTATAAGTTTTGTTTGATATTTATCTTAAATTCATCAATATCATCTTGTTGTTTTCGTAATCTAAGAAATTTGTGCGTTATTCATTTCAAATTCTTCAATATCAATTTGATATTTTCGTAATCTAATTAATTCTAATTAATTCTAATTTCATTCTTATTTTGATATTTTCATGGCATTAGTTCTGGGTGATATTCATTTTAGTTCCATCCAAATTATGTTAATATTTTCGTAATCTGAAAGCTTTGTGTGGTATTCATTTTAATTTTTAGTAAAATTATTTTGATGTTTTGCATAATATAACTTCTGTGTGATATTTTAATTTCAGCCAAATCGTATTGATGCTTTCACAATTAAAATGTTCTATACGATATTAACTTTCATTTCATGAAAACCGCTTTGATGCTCTTACATTATTATATCTTAAATTATATTGTATTATATTTGTTTTATTATCTTATGTATTACCTTATTATATCTTATTATTGTATTATATTGTTTTATTATTATATATCGTATTATATCTTATTATTCTATTATATTATTTTCTTATATATCTTATTATTTTATTATATCATATTAGTTTCTTATTATTTATCTTATTATTATCCTATTATATATCTTATCATGCTACATCTTATCATTATATCATATATCTTATTAAGAATTCTTCATTGAGCAAGTGAGGGGACGGGTA
>NC_091587.1:10933037-10938037 GCF_042767895.1 Penaeus vannamei | reverse complement strand
GTAGATCGCATCAGGGTAACTGTAGAAAAAGTAGATCATATCTCACAAAAGGTTGGCCATCCCTGTTCTACGTGCATAATGATACAGGTCTCTTTAGGTCAATGTTGATTTCTAGTCCTTAACTCATAACATGTTTTCTTTCTTTCTCTCTCTCTCTCTCTCTCTCTCTCTCTCTCTCTCTCTCTCTCTCTCTCTCTCTCTCTCTCTCTCTCTCTCTCTCTCTCTCTATCTATCTATCTATCTCTCCCTCTATCTCTCTCTCTCCCTCCCTCCCTCTCTCTCTCTCTTTCTTTTTTTCAGCGGTGAAGGTGCAGTAGGGTGTGAAAATGGAAGCAGTTGAGTATACTTGACTTATACTTGAGTGGCCGCACACCAGTAGCGACCTACGATGAAATGAAAGCAACTCTTGGGGAGATTGCACCATCATATGCCGTTAGGATTGACATCGCCAGTTCAGGTGTGGTCGGAGATCTGTGGAAGCGTCTTCTATACCGTGGCGACCCCATTCTGCCATTAATGAGGACAACATCCATCCAGTGGAGACTGCCTTTTTGGAAGATCGCCGTATTACTGTTCGTCAGCTGGCCCAAGATGTCACGATAACTGTTGGTTCCGTTGACAAAATCATTCATGACCATCTGCATATGCAAAAGTTGTCTGCTCGATGGAATCCCAGGCTACTCGCACCCTTCCGGAAGCTGGAACGAGCCCATTGCTCCAAGGCTCTTTTAGCCATGTGTCAAGACTACCAGGAGGACTCTTTGGACAGACTAATTACGCAGGATGAAACTTCGGTCCATCACTATGATCCGGACACTAAGGCACTTGTAACACCCTTAATACGCAAGATCATGATCACAGTGTTTTGGGACCAGCATGGTCTAGTGAAGATGGATTTTCCGGCAAAAGGTACTACACTTAGAGAAGCTACATTGCCACAGAAATTGCGGGAGGCTATCGAAAGCCAAGAGGCACGGAATGTTGACCAAAGGTGCCCGCCTCGTACAAGGCAAAGTTCACAACTCTCACATTGCCCAGATGGAAGGAAGCTTGGTCCTGTGGCTACGACGTCCTTCCTCATCCTCTTTATTCTCCTGACCTTCACCTCTTTCCGTTCATTAAAGTAATTTTTGAAAGGCAAACGTTTCCAAGATGATGAGACACCTATTTCTGAAGTCCCCTCATGGCTTCGAACGCAACCTGCGGATGACCTACAAGCGAGGGGTCCACAGCTGTATAAAAATATGGGAGAACTGTGTCACTCTCGGTGGGACCTATGGAGAGGAAGATGAATAGCTGTACGACTTTTTATTCCTGTACGTCCATGGGAAGCGGGTCAGGGGGAATCTTTAATGAACGCCCCTCGTATGTGCAGTATGTACAGAGGGGAGGAGAGGAAGGGAAGGAGAAAGGAGAAAAAGGGAAGGAAGGGGAGGAGGACGAGGAAAAGGAGGACCAGGAAAAAGAAGAGGAAAGAGATACAAAAACATCTTTGAAAACTAGAAAAGGGAGGAGTCGAAGAAGGAGGGGTCGGAGAGGAGAGAAGAGGAGGAGGAGAGGAGAGGGTAGGAGAACAGAGTAGAAGAGAGGGGAGGGGAGGCGAGGTGAAGAATGGATAAGAGAAGAGGGGGGAGGAGGAGAGTCGAGAGGAGAAGAGGAAAAGAGGGAAGGAAGAGAATGAAGAAGAGATGAGAGAGGAGGAGAGGAGGAGGAGAGATAGAGAAGAACCCTCAAGGATTTCGAACCGCACTTCTTTTCCTGTCCTACATTATCTCTCCTATTCCTCTTTCCTTTGTTATCGCCCTTTGTCCACCACCCCCTTTCGCAGACTGCACCCTTGGACCGTGAAAGATATTGGCAAGGATTTTCCACAGGCTTAAGACACAAAGCAAGGCCAATAACTATTTTTGTGTGTGAGAGAGAGAAAAAAAAAGTGTGAGTGTGTGTATGTGCGTGTGTGCGTGTGCGTGTGCGTGTGCATGTGTGTGTGCGTGTGTGTGTGTGTGTGTGTATGTGTGTGCGTGTGCTGATAAATGTCCACATGTCCGTTAGGGCGTACACACAGTACAAACATGCATGCACAGAGACGCAAACATAATACCACAGACCGCTATAAAATGACATAATAGCGAACCATAGCAGTACAGTCAGGCGGAAATGTGTGCAACTAAGCGTGAAAGAATTGCGTAAAATGACGGAATTTCTGATGGATTTGCATTGAGGAGGAGAAGGAGGAGGTGGAGGAAGAGGAGGAGGAGTAGGAAGAGGAGGAGCAGGAGGGGGAAGAGGAAGAAGATTTGGAGGAAGAGGAGGAAGATTAAGAGGAGAAGGGAGGAAGAGGAGCAGGGGAAGAGGAAAAAGAAGATTTGGAGGAAGAGGAAAAAGAGGAGTAGGAAGAGGAGGAAGAAGATTAAGAGGAGGAGGAGGAGTAGGAAGAGGAGGAAGAAGATTAAGAGGAGGAGAAAGAAAAGGTAGAGGAGGAAACGGAGGAGCAGGAAGAGGAAGAAGAAGGATTAAGAGGAGGAGGAGAAAGAGAAAGAGGAGGAAAAGGAGGAAGAAGATTAAGAAGAGAAGGGGAAGGAGGGGGAAGAGGAAGAAGATTTGAAGGAGTAAGAAGAGGAGGAAGAAAGAGGAGCAGGAGGGGGAAGAGGAAGAGGAGGGGGAGGAAGGTTAAAAAAAGAAGAAAGAGGAAGAACAGAAATAAGGGCAGGAGGAGGTGGAAGCAAAGTAAAAAAAACAAGTTAAAGCAGGAAGAAAGAAGGAGAAAGGAGGATGGGGAACGAAAGAATAAAAGAAAAGAGTAAAAGGTGGAAGAGGAGGGGGAGAGGGGTAGGGACGAGGGCGAGTGTACGGAAAGATTAGGCTGTCTTTCCGTGGAATAAATCTTGCTTGGCTAAAGTATTGCTAAATGAATGGGCTTTTCTCTCTCTCTCTCTCTCTCTCTCTCTCTCTCTCTCTCTCTCTCTCTCTCTCTCTCTCTCTCTCTCTCTCTCTCTCTCTCTCTCTCTCTCTCTCTCTCTCTCTCTCTCTCTCACACACACACACACTTATTCTCTCTCTCTCTCTCTGTCACACACACAGAGACTTATTCTCTCTCTCTCTCACACACATACACATTCATTCTCTCTCTCTCTCTCATACACACTCACACACACTTATTCTCTCTCTCTCTCTCTCTCACACACACACACATACATACATACACACACACACACACACACAGACACACACACACGCTTATTCTCTCTCTCTCACACACACATACTCGAATTCTCTCCCTCTCTCTCTCACACACACACACACACAGACACACACACACGCTTATTCTCTCTCTCTCACACACACACATACACACTTATTCTCTCTCTCTCACACTCACATACTCGAATTCTCTCCCTCTCTCTCACACACACACACACACATACACACACACACACACTCTTATTCTCTCTCTCTCTCTCTCTCTCTCTCTCTCTCTCTCTCTCTCTCTCTCTCTCTCTCTCTTCTCTCTCTCTCTCTCTCTCTCTCTCTCTCTCTCTTACACACACACATACACACGCACACACACACTCTTATTCTCTCTATCTATCTATCTATCTATCTATCTACCTATCTACCTATCTATCTATCTTTTCCCCTTCTCCTCTCTTTCTCTAGAGAGTATTATCATTTCAAAAATATAATCATCACAATATTATCATAAGGTTTATTGTGCGTTCGTATATACATGCATTCGTAAATAAATAGACACAGCATACCTTTACCAAGACAGATTTTCCCCCTGTCCTTATATCTGGGGAAAAATAATGGCATGTGGGGAATGAAGGGTTAGAAAAAATACATATTTTCAGGGAGGAAGAGGAAGGAAGAAAAATCGACAAAAATCAAATATTTTGATACTTTCTGGGGGACGAGAGGAAGAAGAAGCGAGGACGAAAGAAATCAAATATTTTCGAAGGAAAGGCCAATCTCCACTTTTTTGTGTGTGTGTGTGTGTGTGTGTGTGTAAACGTTTTTAAGTCGTCTGGCAGAGCAGAATCAAAAAGGAATTTCTGTGTTCAACTCTGGCAAATTATTTTTGGTGTGTTTGAGAATGTCTCTCTCTTAAATAAAGAAAGGAAGAAAAAAGGTGGGTTTGTATTAACAATTGGAGAAGTGATTACAAGAATAATTGGACACTTAGAAAGCCATGATTAAAGGTCGGTTTACACATATCAGTGGGTTGTGATATTGAAGTGAGTTGTGATATTGAAGTGAGTTGTGATATTGAAGTGAGTTGTGATATTGAAGTGAGTTGTGATATTGAAGTGAGTTGTGATATTGAAGTGAGTTGTGATATTGAAGTGAGTTGTGATATTGAAGTGAGTTGTGATATTGAAGTGAGTTGTGATATTGCAGTGGCTTGTGATATTGTAGTGAGTTGTGATATTGAGGTGAATTGTAATAATGAAGTGAGTTGTGATAATGATAAATGTGATAATGGCATCACCACTTCAATACCACAACCCACAATATCAGCGTCGATCTTCAAAGTTATGTCGCGGAGACGTAACTGACACAGATATTATTTCTAAAAAATAAAAAAAATAATAAAAAAGAGAAAGTCCAAACACGGTGCTGCGCCGGGCACGTGTGCAAGCGTCAGTCGAATTCGCGGCACTGATATATTAATGAAAGGGCCCTATATCACGCCCACGTGGCCAGTTGCAGATATTATACCACGAGTCTCATCCAATCCTACGCCAGGACCACGTGATTAGATAACGAAATTACAAGAGCCTTTGTGAGAACGACCTCTCCCGAGATCAAAAGGAGGTCAAGGCACTTCGAGGCCGGCTGGGATGACGTCTCTCCCTCTCTGTCTCTCTCTCACGCCCACGACTCCTCCACGCCCACGCCCACGCCAGACACAGGACCAGACAGACTGCCGAAGACATCTCACAGCCTAAGGACTCGCTTTGCTTTCCGACGCTTTGTCCCGAAGACATGGCGATCCTTCG
>NC_091587.1:10923037-10925537 GCF_042767895.1 Penaeus vannamei | reverse complement strand
TCAAGACAATAATTAATAACCATAATAACCAGAGTAGAAAAAGAAATACAAGAAATTACTTTTATGAACTGGTTATCACAAAATCCCCGTAACCAGTTTAATGCTCCCATGAAAAGATAATAAATATATTTGAAGCACTCCCTCCGCAAAGTCGGACTAAGATACGTCTCTGGTAAATTATAAAAGAATAAAAACGTTAAAAAAAAACTTTTCATAACTTTTTGAGTTGTTATACTAACCATCAAACTAACTAACCAACGCTACCAAAAACATAACCTCCTCGGCGGAAGTAACAAGAATGAAATAAATATAAAAAATAACCCATAAACTGCTTAGTCAAGGAATTTTCTCTCATCCCTTATCAAAGGAATTACTTGCAAAGCCTCCTTAACGGTTAAAAAAATCGTCTCATTCATGGCTACCAGTCTTTACAAAACTAAAGTCTGGCTTAATCCTCATTCAGTCATTCATTATTCTTGGTAACTAGTAATAATTCTCTGTGTGTGTGTGTTAATTTGAAGAAATCTGATATCAATTGTAGTGAATTTCATTTAATAGACGCGAGGAAGCTCTTGTTACTATATGTTATTGACTTGACAACTTTACTAACACAGTTTTGAGAAACTTCTTTTTATGTGGAACCGCATGTGAAGGTTTTATAGGTTTTACTTTATCGTCAGTATTGGCATAGGAATAGCTGACTAGGTATTCATAAGGTCCAATTAGAGTATTATCAAAGTAGAGAATTCTATATATACATATCCACCTCTCTCTCTCTCTCTCTCTCTCTCTCTCTCTCTCTCTCTCTCTCTCTCTCTTTCTCTCTCTTTCTCTCTCTCTCTTTCTCTCTCTCTCTCTCTCTCTCTTCTCTCTCTCATCCCTTTTCCTCGCTCTCTATTTCCCTTTCTCTCTTTCCTATCTCTTACCTCTGTCTCCCTCTCCTATGCTTTCAACCCTTTTCTCAACCTCGCTTTTCAAAGTACAATTTGTATCAACTTTCCTTTTTTTCTACCAGATTTTTTGCACCTCTGAATTTGCATACAAAATGGGTTCTTGTGTAAAGGTCTCCTCAGAGGGAAGCAATATAAAATAATTTTATGAAAGAGAAACCGAAAAAGTGGAGGGAGGGGTGAGGTGCAGCCGAAAATATTATAAAAATCTTTGTCTTGTGTCTCTTCCTTCTCGCTTCAATGTAACTAAGGTTTCCTCCTTTTCCTTGTCTTTCTCACGCGTCGTCACCCCCCCCCCTCCTCTCACTTTCCTTATTCCCTGCATTTCTCCTCCCTCTTAATACTTATATTTTCTTCCCTTTCATCCCTTTCGCTGAATCTTAGATCTCCCCTCTTTAACTTTCTTTCTCTCTCCATCTATCATTTCTTTCTGTTCCTCTCTCCCCCTTCCCTCCTCTCTACTTCTCCCCTTGCACCCTCCCACTTCCCTTTTCCTTCCTTCTCCCTTTTCCCTTTACCTCTGCCCTTCCTCCCCACCCCCTTTCCCTTTCCTGCTATTCCTCTCTCCCTTTCCCCTTCTATTCCCTTCTCCCCTTCCCCTCCATTTCTGTCTTCCCCATTCCTCTCCTCCTCCCCAACTACTACCTATTATTATTGTTGTTTTTATTATTATTCCTTTAGTCGTTGTTATCATTATTGTTGTATTATTAGTAGTAATAGTAGAAGTAGTATTGGTATCATCACCATCATCCTTATCAATACCATTGCTGATATTGATATCACTTTATTCTTATCATTAATATCATCAACATTATTATTATCATATCATTGTCATTACTACAGCTATCAAGCTTCTATATATATATATATCTAAGTGACTCTAAAATATTATCAGTAAATGACGTTTCCACACCAAGAAATATCAGTTAGACTTCTAATTAACATCATTTTTTCCTGCATGTGAGGTTGCTGTTTATTCTGCAAATACACGTTACATGTTTTCTTTTATTACTGATAAATGTATTTCGTTAAATTATAACCTTAGAAGCAACATTAAGAGCGGATATACTTTCTGAAAAAGTTCATGGTTTCATGAGCTATGATGTTAAATAATTTTAGTTTTGAAATTGGTACCTGAAAGCTAAGCCTTTAATGAATTTGTTAATAAACTCGATTAAACAAAGCCTTATCTGATTTAGTCCTTGATCTACGCTGAGTATGATAACGTCTTTATCTTGATAGACTGCTACATAGACAATACATATTGTTCATCAGTTTAAGATAAGGATGAAATGTGATCAGATTATCAGGTTATCATAATTATCAAAATCATTATTACTATTATGTTATTACTATTTTCATCATTATTGTTGTTGTTGCATATAATTATTATTAATAGTATTAGCAGTATTATCATTATCATTATTATTAATATCACCATCATCACCATCCGTATCATCGTATCAATTATTATTATCATTGCTATTATTTTTATTATTATTATTGTTGCTGTAATAATTATTACCTTTTAATATGATCGTTATTAGCAT
>NC_091587.1:10902157-10904657 GCF_042767895.1 Penaeus vannamei | reverse complement strand
AAAATAAAAAAGAAAGAATATTCAGTTCCAAGACTAAGAACTTATATTACTTTTAAGACTTCTTTCTCTCTTTCTTTATTTTCATCTTTTAATTTTTTCTCTTTCTTTTCTTCTTTGCTTTATTTTCGTTCTTTAACCCCCTTTTACGTCGCAAGCTTGCCATCTACATTCGCGGAAACGAGCAGTAAACATGCTAACGTGGTGGAAATTTTGTGTATGGTTACGGAAATGTATGTGCGTGGGTATGGGATATAGCAATGGAAATGTGCGTGTACGGTTATGGTGGGATGGGAAAAAGCAATAACGTGATGATGGCAGAGTAAATATGCTGCAAAAGAGTTATGCTAATGGCGATTTAGCATAGCTCGTTGGATATTATTTATACATTTATTTATCGGAAAATGTATATTACGAAATTGCATAACACTTATACTTTTCTCCCAAAAAAGGAAATTGCTTTAGTTATCTCGATGAGACCACTAGTTGTATTACCATAATTTCTTTTATCAATATGAAATCAAATAAACCCATCATGTGATATGCTAAACCACTATTGGATACCGTTTCCATACCTAATATGCTAAATTGTCGGTCTCATATCCAAGTAGACGTAGGGGACATGTTCGCAGAGAAATATGCTTACTAAACTGCGGGATGGTGCGGTAGGGTGGCCAGTTCCTTCCCGCCCCGACTTTGACCCCAACATATTGACGTCAACATACCAGTACTCATTCGCAGCTGAGGCGACTGAGAGGGGCAGCTGGACGTGAACCATACGATTGCAAAGCCAGCACTCGACCACTGAGCTATGCCATTTCTGAATGTTTAGTAAGGTATGATAATTATATGTTATATGCTGACCTACTGACTGCATGAGACTGTAATAGGATATAATATGCCAGACCATAGAATGAATGATGCTATATAGCCTTATATGCTGAATTACAGTTACATCATACATTATACTAAACTACTATTTCTACTTTAATTGTATTAGATATTATACTAAACCACAAATTGCATATCACTGTTCTATTAAGGGATATGCTAAATTTATGTATAATAATTTTATGCCAAATAAGAAATGTATTTTCTATTGCTCCATCCAAGCGAGAATTGAATACCTCGTTTGAAGGCTTTTCTGCTGAGTCCGTTCTTGTTCTCCCGTAAAAGAATACGCATTCAGAGAAGAAAAGAATATATATACAGGTTTTTTGTCAGTAAAGCAGTTTTGCCAAATTTGGAGAACTTTGAGTTAGACAAGACATTCACTTCTCTCTCTCTCTTCTCTTCTCTCTCTGTCTCTTCTCTCTCTCTCTCTCTCTTGCTCTCTCTCTGCCTCTCTCTCTCTCTCTCTCTCTCTCTCTCTCTCACCACTCCCCTCTCTCCCTCCTCCCTCCTCCTCCCTCCCTCTTTCCTTTCCTCCTCTCCCTCCCTCTCTCTCTCCCTCTCTCTCTCTCCCTCCCTCCCTCTCTCTCTCTCTCTCTCTCTCTCTCTCTCTCTCTCTCTCTCTCTCTCTCTCTATCTATCTATCTATCTATCTCTAAACGCGACAAAGGCAACGATAATATTCATAAATGATTATCGTACTTTTCTTGTAACGGTTGGAAAGTCCTCAATACACAAGGAATTCCTTAACCACTGTGACCTTTCTGTTTTCCAATAATAAGGGAAAATATATATGTACCAAGCGCGTTTTTCTTTTCGACAAACAAGGTGATTTATTTATTTTTTATTAGTTTTTTTTTTCTTTTTTTTTACTTAGGTTAAAATATTGTCGAGTAATTATTGTAAAGTCCCTCGATTTCTTTCTTTGTTTATTTGCTTTTCTCTCCTTCCGTTTATCTATTTAACTCTCTGTCTGTCTATCTATCTTTGATTTCTATTTTTCTTGATCTCCCTTCTCTGTCTCATTTTTTTTTTTACTTTTTTTTTACTTTTTTAAAAATCTCCCTCCCTTTCACTTTTTCTTTCTTCTTTCTTACCCTTTTTTTTCTTCGTGTTTTCCTCTCCCTTTCTCTTTTTATCTTCCTCTCCCTAATCCATTTCCTACTAATGCACCCCTTTTTTATCTCTCTCTCATTCTCTAGTTCTTTCTCCTTTTTTATCTCCCTCTCTTACTCTCTATTTCTCTCATCTTCCCTCCCTCTGTCTTCAGATCTCCTTTCCTTTCCCTCCTATTCCTTTCCTCTCCTCTCCTTTCAATCTCTCTCTCTTTCCTCCTTTCTCCCTTCCTCTTCTCCCCTTTCCTTCCTCTCACTCTGCTGGCGCAGCGGTAAGGTGCTGTTCTAGCAATCTTGCGGACCTGCGTTCAATCCTTACGACCAGTGAGTGGTAACTTGGCCACTCATACTGCACACAGGGGGAGATTTGGGCAAAATAAAACAGACAGTATGTCACAGCAAAGAATATCCATTGTAACAAATGGAATTAAAACTAAATCTTTAAAAAAAATCTTTAAATCCTCTCCCCCTTTCTTTCTCTCTCTCTTCCCTCCTCT
>NC_091587.1:10889657-10892157 GCF_042767895.1 Penaeus vannamei | reverse complement strand
CATTCAGAAATTAAATCTCTAGGACAAAGATTCAGTATATATTGTAATACTCTTCTTGCCTGAAGCAGTTTTTCATCTCAGTTGCGCTTGGATATGTTGTATTTTACACTAAGATCTTTTTTTCTTTCTTTCTTTCTTTTTTTGCGTTCATATATTTCGTATTTTGCATTAGGATTTTTTTTCTTTCTTTTTTTTTTTCTTTTTTGCTTCTAGGTATTTTGTATTTTACACTAAGATTCTTTTTTTCTTTCTTTCTTTTTTTTTTTTGCGTTCAGATATTTTGTATTTTGCATTAATTTTTTTTTTTCTCTCTTAGGTATTTTGTATTTTGCATTAAGATGTTTTTTTTTTTGCGTTCAGATATTTTGTATTTTGCACTAAGGTTTAGATGCCGGTGTTTCACTGTTTCTTGTTTTTATTCTTCATCTTCTTTTCCATCTTCTTCTTCTTCTTCAAAGGCCTTTCTTCCTTTTTTTTTTTTTTTTTTTTTTCTTCTCTTCCTCCTCCTGCTTTCCTTTCATTTTTCTTTCTTTTTTCTTTCTCCTTTCGTTTCTTCTTTTTTTCTCCTTCTCTTCCTTTTCCTTCTCCTTCATCTCTTTCTTCTTCTTCTTATCCACCTCCTCCTTCTCCTCTTCACAGAAATATCTTTTAAAATTATAATGAAAAACATCATAAAAAAAATCATATAACATGAATATGCATCATAAAAACAAAACAATTAGGAAAAAAATAAATAAATACTATCATAAAAATCTATAACAAAAATCATCATAACAATAGACAATGGACTCTCACACAAGTAAAATGATAATGATTTTTTTTAACTACCATAAAAATATTCTAGAAAAAATATAACAAAAAACATGGATTCTTAGGCGTGTTCCCCTCTTTGTATTTGTTTTTTTTTTTTTTTGTCATCTTTATGGTCATACACAAAATGTAACCTGAATTATTTATTTGTTTTAAATATATTTTAAAAAATAGATAAATAAATAAATAAATAAATAAAAACTTTCCATCTCATTAAACTAGGTAGTGAAGACCCTATAGCCTTTTGTGGATTATTTTCAACAATATGTAAATTAGTTTCGTCCTTCAGTTTTTTCTCATTAATTGTATTACTCATACATTTCAAACTCTGTATCTTTGTTTGTTTCTTTTAGTTTTCCTTTTTATCTTTATTTTTGTTCTGAATTTTTAAAGAAATCTTCTTTTCATTGTATTAAGTTTCTTTATAATAATTTTTTTGTGTTGTTTCATGTTTGTATATTTGTTGTTTTTCTTTCGTTCTTTCCAATGACTTTTTGCAGATAATTTTTTCTATACAGCTAGTAATTTTTGCAACCATTTGTTATTCCTACTCTGTAATCACTTTTTCATTGCAATCATTTTTTGCGTCTACTATTTCTTCTTCTTCTTCTTCCTCTTCATTTTCTTTTCTTTTTTCTTCTCTTCTCTCCACTTCACTTCATTTCTCTCCTCTTCCTCTTCTCTTTTCTCCTCTTCTCTTCTCTTCTCTTCTTCCCTTCTCTCCTCTCCTCTCTTCTCTTCTCTTCTCTTCGCTTCTCTCCTCCTCTCCTTTCCTCTTCTCTTCTCTTCGCTTCGCTTCTCTTTTCACTTCTCTTCTTTTCTTCTCTTCCCTTCTCTTCTCTTCTCTGCACTTCACTTCATTTCACTTCTCTCCTCTTCTCTTCTCTTTTCTCCACTTCTCTTCTCTTTTCTCCTCTTCTCTTCTTCTCTTATCTCCTCTTCTCTTCTCTTCTCTTCTTCTCTTCTCTCCTCTCCTCTCCTCTTCACTTCACTTCTCCTCTGTTCCATATTCTCCTCTCCTCTTCTCTTCTACTTCTCCTACACCTTCCCCTCCTCCACCTCACTTTTTTTTTTCCTTTTCTTTTAACATCCATTCTTTTCTTTCTCTCATTTCTTCTTCCCAGTGTAGCGTCATTTTCCAGGAGTTGTTTACACGTACTCCGCCCATTGTCCGAAGTAGTCCACGAAAGAGCGAGAGAAAGTTTGTTGATTATGTATTTCTCTTTACAGTCTCGATCGTGCCCTAGTAATTTCCTGGAACAAAAAAAAAGAAAGAGAGAGAAAGAGCAGGAGAGAATGAAGATGTAAGAAAGAAAGAAAGGAAAAGAGAAAAGAGAGAAGGAGGAGGGAATGAGATGTAAAGAAAAGAAAGAGAGAAAAAGAGAGAAGGAGGAGGGAATGAGATGGAAGAAAGAAAGAGAGAAAAAGAGAGAAGGAGAGAAGGAGATGAGGTGGAAGAGAAAGAAAGAGGAGAAAAAGAAGAAGGAGAAGGAGAGATGAAAAGAAAGAAGAAAAAAACGAAGAGAAGGAGGAAGAAGATGAGAAAAAAGAAAAAAAAAAACGAAAGAGGGGAATGGAAAGAGAGAAGGAGAGAAGGAGATGAAAGAAAGAAAGAAAAAAAACGAAAGAGAAGGAGGGAAGGAGATGAAAGAAAGAAAAAAAAAACGAAAGAGGGAATGAGATGGAAGAA
>NC_091587.1:10862157-10874657 GCF_042767895.1 Penaeus vannamei | reverse complement strand
AATGATGGTATGGCAGTGATGATGATGGTATGGTAGTGATAATGATGGTATGGTAGTGATAATGATGGTATGGTACTGATAATGATGGTATGGTAGTGATAATGATACTATGGTAGTGATAATGATGGTATGGCAGTGATGATGATGGTATGGTAGTGATGATGGTGGTATGGTAGTGATAATGATGATATGGTACTGATAATGATGGTATGGTAGTGTTAATGATGGTATGGTAGTGATAATGATGGTATGGTAGTGATAATGATGGTATGGTAGTGATAATGATGGTATGGTAGTGATAATGATGGTATGGTAGTGATAATGATACTATGGTAGTGATAATGATGGTATGGCAGTGATGATGATGGTATGGTAGTGATAATGATGGTATGGTAGTGATAATGATGGTATGGTACTGATAATGATGGTATGGTAGTGATAATGATACTATGGTAGTGATAATGATTCTATGGTAGTGATAATGATGGTATGGTAGTGATGATGGTGGTATGGTAGTGATAATGATGATATGGTAGTGAAAATGATGCTATGGTAGTGATAATGATGGTATGGTAGTGATGATGATGGTATGGTAGTGATAATGATGGTATGGCAGTGATGATGATGGTATGGTAGTGATAATGATGATATGGTAGTGATAATGATGGTATGGTAGTGATAATGATGGTATGGTAGTGATAATGATGGTATGGTAGTGATAATGATGCTATGGCAGAGATAATGATGCTATGGTAGTGATAATGATGGTATGGTAGTGATAATGATGGTATGGTAGTGATAATGATGCTATGGTAGTGATAATGATGGTATGGTAGTGATAATGATACTATGGTAGTGATAATGAT
Organism: Penaeus vannamei; assembly: GCF_042767895.1. Taxonomy (NCBI): domain Eukaryota; kingdom Metazoa; phylum Arthropoda; class Malacostraca; order Decapoda; family Penaeidae; genus Penaeus; species Penaeus vannamei. Next base: position 10,873,791 of record NC_091587.1, on the reverse strand, counting down.
GGTATGGTCGTGATAATGATGCTTTGGGAGTGATAATGATGGTATGGTAGTGATAATGATGCTATGGTCGTGATAATGATGGTATGGTAGTGATAATGATGGTATGGTAGTGATAATGATACTATGGTAATGATAATGATGCTATGGTAGTGATAATGATGCTATGGTAGTGATAATGATGGTATGGTAGTGATAATGATGGTATGGTAGTGATAATGATGGTATGGTAGTGATAATGATGGTATGGTAGTGATAATGATGGTATGGTAGTGATAATGATGGTATGGTAGTGATAATGATGGTATGGTAGTGATAATGATACTATGGTAATGATAATGATGCTATGGTAGTGGTAATGATGCTATGGTAGTGATAATGATGCTATGGTAGTGATAATGATGGCATGATAGTGATAATGATGCTATGAGAGTGATAATGATGGTATTGTAGTGATAATGATGCTATGGTAGTGATAATGATGCTATGGTAGTGATAACGATGCTATGGTAGTGATAATGATGCTTTGGGAGTGATAATGATGCTATGGTAGTGATAATGATGCTATGGTAGTGATAATGATGCTATGGTAGTGATAATGATGCTATGGTAGTGATAATGATGGCATGATAGTGATAATGATGCTATGAGAGTGATAATGATGGTATGGTAGTGATAATGATGCTATGGTAGTGATAATGATGGCATGATAGTGATAATGATGCTTTGGGAGTGATAATGATGCTATGGTAGTGATAATGATGCTATGGTAGTGATAATGATGCTATGGTAGTGATAATGATGGTATGGTAGTGATAATGATGGTATGGTAGTGATAATGATGCTATGGTAGTGATAATGATGCTATGGTAGTGATAATGATGCTATGGTAGTGATAATGATGGTATGGTAGTGATAATGATGGTATGGTAGTGATAATGATACTATGGTAATGATAATGATGCTATGGTAGTGATAATGATGGCATGATAGTGATAATGATGCTATGAGAGTGATAATGATGGTATGGTAGTGATAATGATGGTATGGTAGTGATAATGATGCTATGGTAGTGATAATGATGCTATGGTAGTGATAATTATGGCATGATAGTGATAATGATGCTATGGTAGTGATAATGATGCTATGGTAGTGATAATGATGGCATGATAGTGATAATGATGCTATGGTAGTGATAATGATGGTATGGTAGTGATAATGATGCTATGGTAGTGATAATGATGGTATGTCAGTGATAATGATGCTATGGTAGTGACAATGATGCTATGGTAGTGATAATGATGGTATGGTAGTGATAATGATGGTATGTCAGTGATAATGATGCTATGGTAGTGACAATGATGCTATGATAGTGATAATGATGGTATGGTAGTGATAATGATGGTATGGCAGTGATAATGATGGTATGTTAGTGATAATGATGGTATGGTAGTGATAATGATGGTAGTGACAATGATGCTATGGTAGTGATAATGATGCTATGGTAGTGATAATGATACTATGGTAGTGATAATGATGGTATGGTAGTGATAATGATGCTATGGTAGTGATAATGATGGTATGGTAGTGATAATGATGCTATGAGAGTGATAATGATGGTATGGTAGTGATAATGATGGTATGGTAGTGATAATGATGCTATGGTAGTGATAATGATGCTATGGTAGTGATAATTATGGCATGATAGTGATAATGATGCTATGGTAGTGATAATGATGCTATGGTAGTGATAATGATGGCATGATAGTGATAATGATGCTATGGTAGTGATAATGATGGTATGGTAGTGATAATGATGCTATGGTAGTGATAATGATGGTATGTCAGTGATAATGATGCTATGGTAGTGACAATGATGCTATGGTAGTGATAATGATGGTATGGTAGTGATAATGATGGTATGTCAGTGATAATGATGCTATGGTAGTGACAATGATGCTATGGTAGTGATAATGATGGTATGGTAGTGATAATGATGGTATGGCAGTGATAATGATGGTATGTTAGTGATAATGATGGTATGGTAGTGATAATGATGGTAGTGACAATGATGCTATGGTAGTGATAATGATGCTATGGTAGTGATAATGATACTATGGTAGTGATAATGATGGTATGGTAGTGATAATGATGCTATGGTAGTGATAATGATGGTATGGTAGTGATAATGATGGTATGGTAGTGATAATGATGGTATGGTAGTGATAATGATGGCATGATAGTGATAATGATGGTATGGTAGTGATAATGATGCTATGGTAGTGATAATGATGCTATGGTAGTGATAATGATGCTATGGTAGTGATAATGATACTATGGTAGTGATAATGATGGTATGGTAGTGATAATGATGCTATGGTAGTGATAATGATGCTATGGTAGTGATAATGATGCTATGGTAGTGATAATGATGCTATGGTAGTGATAATGATACTATGGTAGTGATAATGCTGGTATGGTAGTGATAATGATGCTATGGTAGTGATAATGATGCTATGGTAGTGATAATGATGCTATGGTAGTGATAATGATGCTATGGTAGTGATAATGATGGCATGGTAGTGATAATGATGCTATGGTAGTGATAATGATGCTATGGTAGTGATAATGATGCTATGGTAGTGATAATGATGCTATGGTAGTGATAATGATGCTATGGTAGTGATAATGATGCTATGGTAGTGATAATGATGCTATGGTAGTGATAATGATACTATGGTAGTGATAATGATGGTATGGTAGTGATAATGATGGTATGGTAGTGATAATGATGGTATGGTAGTGGTAATGATGCTATGATAGTAAGAATGGTGCTATGGTAGTGATAATGATGCTATGATAGTAAGAATGGTGCTATGGTAGTGATAATGATTCTATGGTAGTGATAATGATGCTATGGTAGTGATAATGATGGTATGGTAGTGATAATTATGGCATGATAGTGATAATGATGCTATGGTAGTGATAATGATGGTATGGTAGTGATAATTATGGCATGATAGTGATAATGATGCTATGGTAGTGATAATGATGCTATGGTAGTGATAATGATGGCATGATAGTGATAATGATGCTATGGTAGTGATAATTATGGTATGGTAGTGATAATGATGCTATGGTAGTGATAATGATGCTATGGTAGTGATAATGATGCTATGGTAGTGATAATGATGGCATGATAGTGATAATGATGCTATGGTAGTGATAATGATGCTATGGTAGTGATAATGATGGTATGTCAGTGATAATGATGCTATGGTAGTGACAATGATGCTATGGTAGTGATAATGATGGTATGGTAGTGATAATGATGGTATGTCAGTGATAATGATGCTATGGTAGTGACAATGATGCTATGGTAGTGATAATGATGGTATGGTAGTGATAATGATGGTATGGTAGTGATAATGATGGTATGTTAGTGATAATGATGGTATGGTAGTGATAATGATGGTAGTGACAATGATGCTATGGTAGTGATAATGATGGTATGGTAGTGATAATGATGGTATGGTAGTGATAAGGATGGTATGTCAGTGATAATGATGCTATGGTAGTGATAATGATGGTATGTCAGTGATAATGATGCTATGGTAGTGATAATGATGGCATGGTAGTGATAATGATGGCATGGTAGTGACGATGATGGCATGGTAGTGACGATGATGGTATGCTAGTGATAGTGATGGTATGGTAATGATAATGATGCCATGGTAGTGATAATGATGCTATGGTAGTGATAATGATGGTATGGTAGTGACGATGATGGCATGGTAGTGACGATGATGGTATGCTAGTGATAGTGATGGTATGGTAATGATAATGATGCCATGGTAGTGATAATGATGCTATGGTAGTGATAATGATGGTATGGTAGTGACGATGATGGCATGGTAGTGACGATGATGGTATGCTAGTGATAGTGATGGTATGGTAATGATAATGATGCCATGGTAGTGATAATGATGGTATGGTAGTGACGATGATGGTATGCTAGTGATAGTGATGGTATGGTAATGATAATGATGCCATGGTAGTGATAATGATGCTATGGTAGTGATAATGATGGTATGGTAGTGACGATGATGGCATGGTAGTGACGATGATGGTATGCTAGTGATAGTGATGGTATGGTAATGATAATGATGCCATGGTAGTGATAATGATGGTATGGTAGTGACGATGATGGCATGGTAGTGACGATGATGGTATGCTAGTGATAGTGATGGTATGGTAATGATAATGATGCCATGGTAGTGATAATGATGGTATGGTAGTGATAATGATGGTATGGTAGTGATAATGATGGTATGGTAGTGGTAATGATGCTATGATAGTAAGAATGGTGCCATGATAGTGATAATGATGGTATGGTAGTGATAATGATGCTATGGTAGTGATAATGATGCTATGGTAGTGATAATGATGCTATGGTAGTGATAATGATGCTATGGTAGTGATAATGATGCTATGGTAGTGATAATGATGGCATGATAGTGATAATGATGCTTTGGGAGTGATAATGATGGTATGGTAGTGTTAATGATGGCATGATAGTGATAATGATGGTATGTCAATGATAATGATGCTATGGTAGTGATAATGATGGTATGGTAGTGATAATGATGGCATGATAGTGATAATGATGGTATGGTAGTGATAATGATGGTATGGTAGTGATAATGATGGTATGGTAGTGATAATGATGGCATGATAGTGATAATGATGCTTTGGGAGTGATAATGATACTATGGTAGTGATAATGATGGTATGGTAGTGATAATGATGGTATGGTAGTGATAATGATGGTATGGTAGTGATAATGATGGTATGGTAGTGATAATGATGGTATGGTAGTGATAATGATGGTATGGTAGTGATAATGATGGTATGGTAGTGATAATGATGGCATGATAGTGATAATGATGCTATGGTAGTGATAATGATGCTATGGTAGTGATAATGATGGTATGGTAGTGATAATGATGGTATGTCTGTGATAATGATGGTATGGTAGGGATAATTATGCTAAGGTAGTGATAATGATGCTAAGGTAGTGATAATGATGCTAAGGTAGTGATAATGATGGTATGGTAGTGATAATGATGGTATGGTAGTGATAATGATACTATGGTAGATAAACTAGATATATGATAGAAATAATGATGATATGGTGGTGATAATGGTGGTGTGATCGCATGGGAGTAATCAGGATGATATGGTAGTAATGATAGAGATATGATAGTAATGACAATGATATGATGGTAAAAATTATGATATGATAATAATGTCAATGATACGATAGCATTGGAAATTAACAGCAATACTATGACAGTAGTAGCGTTAATGATATGATTAAAGTAATTATGATATGAAAATAATCATCATCATCATCCGGAGCTAACGCCGACGGGGGCGCATAGCCGCGTCCACCTTCTGCTTCCACCTTTTGGGATCCTCATGGCAAGTCGCCAGGCAGGGCCCAGCCCATCTCGAGCTTTTCCCGACAGGTTTGATCGATCTGCCCAAGCCACGACCTCCTAGGTCGTCCCACAGGCCTCCTCCACCCAGGGTTGTCTCGAATAGAGACAACCTGATGGGCAGGATCAGCCTGTGGGAAACGAGCCAGGTGGCCATATAGCCTGAGTTGGCGATCCCGGATTGTGCAGGTAACAGGTCCCAGTCTCACGGTGCAGCCGTTGGTTAGACACATGGTCCCGCCAACAGTACACCATGATCTGGCGCAAGGACCTATTACAAAAGGCAACAAGACGAGACTCCAGTGCACTGGATAATGTCCAGGCCAATCCGTCTGCTGACTTCCTGGTCTGACAGCCCAGAGTTATGAACTGCACTACCAAGGTATGTAGAGTTCTCTGTGACTTCAATGTCCTCGCCGCAAGCACGTACCGACTGAACAGGTTCTCCTAGCAAGTCCCCAAAGTCCTGGATCTTGGTATAGGTCCAGGAGACCTCTAGACCCAAGGGCTTCGCTTCATTACTAAATGCATCGAGGGCCACCACTAAGGTTTCCAAAGAATTGCAACATCATCGGCAAAATCAAGGTCTGTAACCTTAATATTACCCAGTGTTGCTCCACAATGACTTTGAACAGTAGCTCTGCCTAGTATCCAGTCCATGCAAGTGTTGAAAAGGATTGGTGCAAGAACACAGCCTTGCCTCACTCCTGAACTGACAGGAAAGAAGCTCGACAGGCCCCCACCACACTTTACAGCACTTTCAGTACCAGTATATAGGTTTGCTATTAGTTCAATAATCCTTGTTGGAATTCCTCTGTCTCAGGATCTCCCAGAGTGATTCCCGATGTATTGTATCGAACGCCTTCTTGAGGTCGATTTAGGCTGCAAGCAACCCACGTCCAAACTCATGACGGCGCTCTACAATGACTCGAAGCGCAAGGATACAGTCTATTGTTGACTTACCAGGAGTGAATCTGGATTGCTCTGGCCTCTGATGCCTTAGTAGATGGTCTCTGATATGCCTCAGAATTATGCGGGCAAGGACCTTGCCTGGTACACTGAGCAGTGTGATCGGGCCACCCACTAAGCGAACTGCAGTCACCTGTGAAGAGGGCTTGGAGTTCAGTTTTCTCAGGGCTTGGTATGCAGGACGAAGGTCATTTACTAAGAAATTCAACCTCCTCAGCAAGATTCCTAATAAACTGTTCCTTGTCCCTTCTTAACTGAGACCGAGTTCTGCGGTGCAAATCCCGATCCCCTGCCAGACGACCCACACGGCAAGCATCAGTGGCTTCCAGTGTCTCCTGAGAGATTGAATTCTGTCTTGCTCTCGGGCGTTCTCCAATCGATTCTTGGGCTGCATCAAGCATTTCACGCTTGAAGGTGTCCTACAGAAGTACAGGGTCCGTCAGGTTGTCAAGCGCTGTGAACTGATCAGAGATTGTCTCAGCAAACCTCTGAGCACACTCCCTCTCCTTCAGCCTGTCCAGATGAAACACCCTAGGGTGGTCATTGGGCCGGTAGGGAGTTTTGAAGTGTACCCGGAGGGTAGCCACAACCAATCTTTGGTCAGTACCACAGAACTCAGCACTCCTGTACACCCTACAGTTCTGGAGGATCCTCCAACGAGTGCTAACAAGAATGTGGTCGATCTCCTTGGTTGCATTACCCGCATCGCTGTACCATGTCCAACGGTGTGGGTCAGGGCGCTGGTACCAGGAGCCAGAAATCCTCAATTTCTGGGATCTAGCAAAATCCCGGAAAAGGAGGGAATTCTCTCTGCCGGTATCAACTCCCGAACCATGAGGACCGACTGACATCTCATAGCCAGCTCGATTGCAGCCAGATACCGCATTGAAGTCACCCAGAAAAATACGAATATCTCGCCGGGGACAACTGTCTGCCACGGATGCAAGTTTGGCATAGAACATCTCTTTCACATCAAGTTTACAAACATCGGTAGGAGCGTATACAGCAATAAGAGACATGAACCCCAAAGACAGCTTCAGTCTCATTACCATTATACGCTCATCGACTGGAGTGACCTCTACCACCGAGGGCTGGAGCCTACCGGAGGCAGCTATGGCTACTCCCTGGAGATGGTGACCATCGCTGCGGCCTGACCAGTAATAGGTGTAGCCACCTACACTGGTCGTGCCGCTGCCAGGTCTTCTCACCTCCGAGAGAGCAGCCACCCCCACTCTCAGCCTCCCCAGTTCCCCCGATAGCAGAGGTAACCGATCATCCTGACGTAAAGAGCGGACAATAATGACGATATTTCAGCATTGGTAATGTAATAGCAATACAATGATAGTTATAATGTTAATGATATGATGGTAATAATAATAGTATGACAAATAATGATGACCATTCATAAAGAAATGGGAATAAAATAATGATATATATGGTCATATAATAATAACAAGTAAAGTGGTCACAATGATAACCGTAGAATTATACTCATTAGAATAGTAGTAATAATAGCTATAAATATCAATAAGATTAATGATAACACTTAATAACTATCACCATAGCATCATTATTAATTGCGGGAAGTATGTTGCAGAGTATGGAGAAAAAATTATATATATATATATATATATTGTCAGAGAGGAAGAAATTGGTCGTTGTTGCATGTCCAAAGCAAGCAACACGATTGACCTCATCTTGTTGGTGTCAGAGGTCGGGCGGAGGGGGAGGGGGAGGAGGAGGGGCGAAGAGGGAGGGTAAATGGCACGCTTTTGAGTTGGAGGGAAAGGGGTAAGAGGGAGGGGGAGGGGGGGTAAAATGGCACACTTCTTGAAGGAAAACGAAGAGTATGCCTTCTATACAAGGAAGCATTAGCATAGCGGAAACTATAGCTTGATGTACATAGCAAGTTAGGGAAAGGGAGATCTCAAAGCCAAATGCACTAACTTGTCTATTTATCTATTTATGAAGAAAGTTTATTGCGTTAACTTATTTTCCAAAACATGCATTGCTCATTCTGTGGTATATTTTGGTATGGTTAAGCTAGATTTCTTGTAGCATGTTTTTTTTTTTTTTTTTTTTTTTTTTTTTTTTTTTTTTTGATAAATTTTGGTCTCTTCAATTTTCTGAAATAAATGTAAATTTGTTGTAGTTCGTCTCCAATCTGAAATATAGTCACTGTTAGTAGCATAACATTTCTAAACCGCAGAATGTTTGCGCATATCAATTTCTTATCTAATAATAGAGATACAAGAACTACAAGAAAAAATATATATATATTTATAAAATCCGTGCCAACTTTGGTGCTGTGTGCTGGTGATGCTCTGAGCGAGAACAGCGGACCGGCTGAACAACGGAACAATGGAACAACGGACAAAAATAACGGACAAAAAGTACACTGAACGTCTGCTTGTCGTATGAAGCATCGCACAGAAGACAGCACCAGAGGACGAACACACGAAGGCAGGTGAACATGGACGCATCGACAGCGAACGTTCTCTCTCTCCGATCCGGACCCGACGAGCAGTGGACCTCAAGGACTCTAAGGACTCAAAGGACTCCAAGTGAGCATTCGGATTGGCGCAAGGGAGCCTCCGCGGGGGACCTGACGGCGCGGGAACCGGATCAAGGATTAGGGCGGTCGTGGGGCGCGGCGGGCGAGAGAGAAGGCCCCGCATGCGGCCATGTTCACGCAGGAGGACGAGCACTACATACAGGACGGCGAGGCCTGGCTGGGCAGACGAGGCGGGGGACGGAGGACACTGGTGGTGGTGGTTGTGGTAATGGAGGGTCGGGGCGCCTGCGTGGGGAGGGGCGGGGCCGAGCACCTTGAGGCTCGTGGCTGGGCCCGTGGGCGCTGCGCCTTGCAAGGACCTGACGTGGCACTTGGGAGTGCCGTAGCGGCTCGAGTACGTGCCGCTCCTCACCATGGTGCCATCGGTGGGCGACGAGGCAAGACGCAGCACCCCCGCCAGGCACGGTAGGCAGCCCAGGGCGCGGTAGTAGCCCGCCCGGAACTTGCTATTCATCCAAAAGTAGATAAAGGGATTGTAGCAGGTGTGGGACATGGCCAGCCAGTGCACGACAAAAAACAGTGTAATATGCGTGGTTTCATTGAGAGCGTCCAGAAGCCCGGGTATGTCTCTGAGGACGTTGTAAATATTGAGAGGCAGCCAGGCGAGGGTGTAGGCTAGCACACACGCGAACATCATCTTAGCCATCTGCAACACACAGGAGCCAAGGTTAGCACGACCACAACACTGCGTAAGCGACGACCCACGCAGCGCAGCGCCAGGAAGGTCGTCGCGCAGTCCAGTACGACCCGCGCGCCCTTCCTCCCACTGCGCATGCGTGGGACCGCCAGTCCGCCTGTGTCCGGGTCAATGTACCTTGTGGTGTTTACATCAGGCTGCTTCCTGATTGGCTGACATCCCACGTGTGACAACCAATCATGTTCCGAGGACTATGCAACAACACAGGGCATATTCACCACGTATACAGGATGCGTGCAATGTTTCTTTAGAGACTATGCTGTGGCGATTCAATTTCTGAAAGTGGCAGTTAGTCATTCAGAGTCACGAGAGGAGATGATATCTGACAACAATCGGGGTCTAACAAGTGCTCAGGCGGCTAAAGCATTAATTATATATATATATATATATATATATATATATATATATATATATATATATATATATATATATATATATATATATGATTTGATGATATATTTACGAAAAGTCTTATTAATCAATTGAACAAGTCTATTGCCACTATATTATTTATTTCATTTGATTACTCCTCTAATATAATTCCTGTCTTATCCATTATCAATTTCTGAATGCATTTATGTCTCCCGTGATCAAAAATAGAATTTAGCTTTTTAAAAGGACTATTTTTTCCTCAAATTATTCTTTTACAAGCACAAGATATCCCAAAAGAATCACCACAACCACATGTAAACCAGCATGGATATAGGACTTTTGTTATTTAAAAAAATAAACTAATCATAAAAAATTAAAAAGTTAGCACCACCACATACATATGGGTTATGAGAATCAAGTAACATAGTTCAACATGGACCTATCACTACTACTTTGGGACAAGAACATGCTAAGCCATATTATTTTAAAAAGGAACAACAGCATCGTGTAATTTGTCTTTTTTGTTGTTGTTTTGTGTATGTGTGCGTGTGTGTGTGCGTGTGTGTGTGTGTGTGTGTGTGTGTGTGTGTGTGTGTGTGTGTGTGTGTGTGTGTGTGTGTGTGTGTGTGTGTGTGTTTAAGCTTCGGACATACCAACTAGACATGTTACATTAGATTTGATTGAGTCTGTGATGAAATGGAATCAAATGATGAAGAGATATGGAACTACTAAATGTTTTAGTGATAAAAAATGTTTGTTTCTCTTTGATTGTGTGTTTGTTTGCGGATGTGGATGTGTTTTTTATGAATATGGGTGTGCTTGTTTGTGTATATATGTGTGTGTTTGTGTGTATATGTGTGTGTTTGTGTGCTTGTGTGTGTGTGTATTTGTGTTTATCCGTGTGTTTGTGTGCTTGTGTGTGTTTGTGTTTATGTGTGTGTTTGTGTATATGTGTGTGTTTGTGTATATGTGTGTGTTTGTGTATATGTGTGTGTTTGTGTATATGTGTGTGTTTGTGTATATGTGTGTTTATATGTGTGTGTTTGTTTGTATGTGTATGTGCGTGCGTGTTTGTGGATGTGGATGTACAGGAGTGTGTGTGTGTGTGTGTGTGTACTAATGGCCTAATGACAGTAAGAATCTAAAGATACCAAGAGTAATAAGTCACATCAGCAACAGCAGTGATAATACCATTGGTTCATATCATCTATTTTTTTCGTTTTTTTTCTGTCTCTCGTTTTTTATAGGATAAAGGTCGCACATATTATTTTCATTAATACGTTATTATGAGATACTTTCTGTTAGCGTATAGGTAAGATTTGTGTGTGTGTGCTGTTTGTGTGTGTATGTGTATGTGTGTGCTTGTGTGTCTGTGTATTTGTGTGATGTGTGTGTGTGTGTGTGAATTCGCATGTATACTTCACATCTTATATATATTTTTTTTTCTTTCTTTCTTTTTTTACATTTTCTAAAAAGTTTATTATATCTTATATTTCATTTTTTTTTATTTTTTACATTTTCTA
>NC_091587.1:10849657-10852157 GCF_042767895.1 Penaeus vannamei | reverse complement strand
TTCTCTTTCTTTCTTTTTCTCTTTTCCTTTCCCTTTTTCTGTTTCTCTCATTTTCTCTTTCATTTTTTCCTCTCTTTTTCTCTTTCTTTCTTTTATTCTCTTTTCCCTTTCTTTCTTTTTCTCTCTTTTTCTCTTTCTTTTTTCCACCTCTCTTCACTTCCCGTTATTCTTGCTTCGCTCCCTTCCTCTCTTTATCCCTTGCGTTACTTTTTTCTTCTCCGTTTTCTTTACCTCCTTTATCGATAGGACTGAGTTTCTCTTTTTTCTTTTTCTCTCTTGTTCTATTTCTTTCTTTTTCTATATTTTCTTTCTCTTCTTATTATTTCTTCTATTCTCCTCTCTTCATTTTGTTCCTGCTCTGTTCTCCCTCTCCATTGTTTTTCTTCTCTTTCTCCTCTTCCCTATTTTCCCTCTCTCCTCCTCTGTTTTCTCTCTCTCCACTATTTATTCTCTCCTCTCTATCCCAGTTTTCCTTGTCTTCCCTCTCTCCTTCTCTGTTTTCTCTCTCCTGTTTTCTTCGCTCCTCTCTATCCCCAGTCTTCCGTATTTTCCCTCTCTCCCTCACTGTTTTCTCTCTATTCTCTTTTTATTCTCTCCTCTCTCTCTCTCCCCGGTCTTCCCTATTTTCCCTCTCTCCTTCTCTGTTTCCCTATTTTCTCTCTCTCCTTCTCTTTTTGCTCTCTCTCTCTTTCTCTGTTTTCTCTCTCTCCTCTTTTCTTCTCTCCTCTCTCTCCCCCGTTTTCCCTATTCTCCCTCTCTCCTTCCGCCTCCATTTTGCCTGCCAAAGGTAAAATCCTCCAGCGATCTTTATGGTAATCGATGGTGCTGGCTGCCTGTCCCAAATTCTGAGGGGAAGGATAGAGGAAGAAAGATGGATAGGCGAGGCGAGACGAGAAGAGAATAGGAGTGAAAACGAAAATAAAAAAGAAACGAGGCGAGATGAGAAGAGAATAAGAGTGAAAGCGAAAGGGAAAAATAAGATGAAGCGAGGTGAGAAGAGAATAAGAGTGAAAGCGAAAAAAAAGATAAGACGAGGCGAGATGAGAAGAGAATAGGAGTGAAAGCGAAAAAAATAAGACGAGGCGAGATGTAAAGAGAATAAGAGTGAAAACGAAAGAGAAGATAAGACGAGGCGAGATGTGAAGAGAATAAGAGTGGAAACGAAAGATAAAAAAAAGGACAGACGAGACAAGATGTGAAAATCAAAACGAGATAAATAAATAAATCTAAAAAAAAAAAAAAAAAAAAAAAAAACATGCCGTAATGTTCTTTTTTTCCTCTTCAAGTTGCAAACTCTCTGCTCGTTCTCGTCGTGAAATCACACTTCTCTCTCTCTCCTCTCTCCTCTTCCCGCTTCCCAGCTTGCACCGAAATTCCTCTCTCGCGACACAGCAATACAGTCTGACCACCACCTCGTATCTCCGCAAACTTCCTCCTGCGTTCCTCAACCGAAGAATATCCGTTTTCCACGTTATCTAAGCTTCGCACAGCAGGTAATAAACCCCCCCTGTCTCAGAGAATACCTTTTAAGGCAGATATTCCCTCCAGAGACGGTGTCCCACGCGCAGGCACACCCTCCGGAGAGAGCTCAGAGATGGACTTCCCACCGCAACGAAAAGTGGGAAAAGTTTATCGAAAAATGGGATCTCGTGCGTAAGTTTGTTGTGTACACTACCAGGTTAAGGGCAGGTTCCATGCGGTCCCGTGGGAGTGGTAATGTAATATTGAGGTGGCACGTACGGACGCGTGTGTGTGTGCGAGAGGGAGGGAGGGAGGGTTGGAGGGTTGGAGGGGGAGATGGAAGAGGGAGAGAGATAGAGACGGACAGACGCATTTCGAGCCCTATCCATATTCATGACTGTCCATCTTTCTTTACCTCTTTCTCTATCTATCTATTTATCTTTATCTCTAGCTCCTTCCCTCCCTTTCCTCTCTCTCTCTCTCTCTCTCTCTCTCTCTCTCTCTCTCTCTCTCTCTCTCTCTCTCTCTCTCTCTCTCTCTCTCTCTCTCTCTCTCTCTCTCTCTCTCTCTCTCTCTCTCTCTCCTTCCCTCCTTCCTTCCCTTCGTCGACCTCCTTCCCTCCTTCCCTCCTTCCTTCCCTCCTTCCTTTCCCTCCTTCCCTCTCCTTCCTTCCTTCCCTCCTCCTTCCCTCTCTCCCTCTCTCTCTCCCTCTCTCTCTCTCTCCTTCCTTCCTTCCTCTTTCCCTGCCTTCCATGTGGATCTTGAGTGGGTTCTATCGGGAAACACATCAGGGGGGGCGGGGAGATGGGGGGAGGGAAGGGGTTAGACGCCGTTGTCGGAAATTTTTCGGAAATGCTTCTCCTTGTGGGGTCTCAGGTTTCGGTCAAAGGGCAAAGTGTATGTGTGTGTGTGTGTGTGTGTGTGTGTGTGTGAGTGTGTGTGAGTGTGTGTGTGTGTGTGTGTGGGCCTGTGTGTGTGTGTGTGTGAGTGTGTGTGTGTGTGTGTGTGGGCCTGTGTGTGTGTGTGTGTGTGTGTTCGT
>NC_091587.1:10824657-10832157 GCF_042767895.1 Penaeus vannamei | reverse complement strand
TTCTTTTCCTGGGAAGGGAAGGTCGCAGGGGGTACAGCCTCCTGTATTCAGCAATATAGTGAGATATGATCTCCATTATGTCATACTATTGATAGTTTTCCACGCAATTTCTCAGGCCCTTCTATGGTCTCCCTTGCTGTCGAGGCCGATAATGTGGGGCGTTTGCATAACTCCTCCTTATACTTGTAGTAGAAGGTGAGAGGAATCCACTGAAACCAAAATCAATCGGTTTTGCGAAGGTATTGTGAAAAATTATCTAAATGATTAAGATACTGCACGAAAGAAATATATTACCTACAAGAAAGGAAAGAAAGAAAGACAAAAATAGAAAAAAAAATGATAGCTTTACCTAAACTTCGGGCATTTAAATCAATTCATCAGAATATATTGTGGAGAAGACTTTTGTCAAATGAGAAATATGATTATCGGTTCGAGTGTTTATCATCTCGAATGCTCACATACACATATACACAGTCACAAACACGTGTGTGTGTTTATATATATATATATATATATATATATATATATATATATATATATATATATATATATATATATATATATATATATGTATATATATGCATGTATATATATATACATATATACATAAAGGAGTGTGAGTGCGTCTAGCTAATAAGAATATGGAAATTACGTAAGCAAGCTCATTACAGCCTCTCTTGCTTGTTACAAGGTAATTATTTACCAATTACTCCTTAGTTATGACCTGGCCAAGAGAGACAGCATTCGGTATTGGAAACACTTACACCATTTTGGAGAGAGAACTATTTGAAAGATTCTGTTATTCAGTGAACAGGGGCGTAGTTCCGTTTTCAAAACAATCTCTGAATTGGTAAAGAGAATTTATGAATATGTGGATATCGTGAACTTCGAACTTTCTGCACAGTATCTGTTTTGTTTTTCTTTGTCTTCTCGTCTTTCTCTCTCTCTTATCTATCTATCTGTCTTTCTGCCTCTCTATCTCTCTATCTATCTACCTATTTATTAAACTCTCTCTATCTGTCTATTTGTCTCTCTGTGTGTCTGTCCCACTGTTTATCTATCTATCAGTCTTTCTTTATGTCTGCTTCTCTCTCTCTCTCTCTCTCTCTCTCTCTCTCTCTCTCTCTCTCTCTCTCTCTTTATATATATATATATATATATATATATATATATATATATATATATATATATATATATATATCCTCTCTTTCCCTCACCCTCTCTTACTCACTCTCTCTCTTTGTTTCTCTCTCCCTCTCTCTCTGTCTCTCTCTCTCTCTCTCTCTCTCTCTCTCTCTCTCCTCTCTCTCTCTCTCTCTCTTCTCTCTCTCTCTCTCTCTCTCTCTCTCTCTCTCTCTCTCTCTCTCTCTCTCTACATCTCTCTCTCTCTCTCTCTCTCTCTCTCTCTCTCTCTCTCCCTCTCTCTATCTATATATCTATCTATCTCTCTCTCAAACTGTAACCTTTAATTGGGCTTTTGATATTTGCATCTCACCTTTTGACCTTCCTCTTCCCCTCTTCTTCCGGTCATATCACTCCCCCTTTTTAATCCTTCAATTCTTCCTTTCTCCCTTTGGCCTCCTTTTCTATTCTCTTTTCTCTCATTTCTCTCTTCTCTTAACCTGCCTCTTTCCTGCTCTGTGTACATCCCCTTTTTCATTTTCTCCCTCCTACCCTTTTATCTTCCTCTTCTCGTTCTATTCTTCCTTTCCTAATCCCCTCTCTCTCTCTCTCTCTCTATCTCTCTCTCTCTCTCTCTCTCTCTCTCTCTCTCTCTCTCTCTCTCTCTCTCTCTCTCTCTCTCTCTCTCTCTCTCTCTCTCTCTCTCTCTCTCTCTTCCCCTGCCTCCCTTCGTCTCTGCTAAGCTCCTCCCCTCACTTTCCTTTTTCTTCCTTTCCCTCCCCTTCTCTCCCTCTTCCTCTTCAATATTTAATTTGTTCTTCCTTTCTCCTCTCTACCCAGCAGCCTTATCTTCCCTTCCCCCCTCTTTGCTCACTCTCCCTCCCTTCCTCCTCTTTAATCTGCTCTCTCTCTACCCAGTCCGTTCTTTCTTACTTCCTTAGTTTATTCTCTTTCCCTCCTCCATCCACCTTCTTTTCCTCTCCCGATCGCCTCTCTAACCATTTGACTTTTGCCCTTCCTTCCTATCCACTTCCTTTTCCTCTCTCTTCCTATCTCCCTCTCTACCCATTATCTTTTACCCCTCTTTTCCCGTTCCATACCCTTTCCACTTTCCTTTCTTCACCCATCCCCTCTTTCTCTCACTTCCCATCCTCCCTTTTCTCTCCCATCCCCCTTTCCTCTTTCCATCCCTCTCTCCCCCTCTCTCTCTTCCCTCCCTCCCTCTCTCTCTCACTCTCTCTCTCTCTCTCTCCCTCCATCCCTCCCTCTCTCTCTTTTTTTCTCTCCCTCTCTCTCTCTCTCTCTCTCCCTCCCTCTCTCCCATTCCTCCCTCCCTCCCTCTCTCCCCTCCCCCTCCCTCCCTCTCTCCCTCCCTCCCTCCCTCCCTCCCTCTCTCTCCCTCTTTGCTCCGCCCTCTCCCTCCATCCCTCCCTCTCTCTCCTTTCTCTCCCTCCCTCCCTCTCTCTTTTTTCTCTCCCTCTTTCTCTCTCTCCCTCCCTCCCTCCCTCCCTCCCTCTCCTCCCTCCCTCCCTCCCTCCCTCCCTCCCTCCTCTTCCCTCCCTCCCTCCCTCCCTCTCTCTCCCTCTCTCCGCCCTCCCTCCCTCCCTCCCTCCCTCCCTCTCTCCCTTTCTCTCTCTCCCTCTTTGCTCCGCCCTCATCTCTCTCTCTCTCTCTCTCTCTCTCTCTCTCTCTCTCTCTCTCTCTCTCTCAACTCTCTCTCTCTGTTTACGTATGCTTAGGCTAATTATAACCGACAAAAGGGTCACAGGGCTCCCTTTAGGGCTTTCTCTCTCTTTCCCTTCTCTTTCCCTTCCTTTGGTTGTCTTTCTTTATCTGTTCTTTCCCTCCCTTTTTCTTTTTTTTTTTTTCCCTCCTCCCTCCCTCTATCCCTCCCTCCCTCCCTCCCTCTCCTCTCTCTCTCTCCCTCTCTCTCTCTCCCTCTTTTGCTCCGCCCTCCCCTCCATCCCACCCTCCCTCTCTCCCTCCCTCCCTCTCTCCCTCTTTGCTCCTCCCTCATCCCTGTACACGCAGCCTCCCTCCCTCTCTCTGTGCCATTTCAACGCTATCGGCTTGTTTACGTATGCTTAGGCTAATTATAACCGACAAAAGGGTACAGGGCTTTTAGGGCTTTGTTCTCTTTCCCTTCTTTTGCTTCCTTTGGTTGTCTTCTTTATTGCTCTTTCCTTTCTTTCTTTCTTTCTTTCTTTTTTAATAGCTTTACCCTATTTTGCTTTTTTTTTTTTTTTTTTTGAGGGGAGGGGGGCTATCCTTCTTATTACTATTTTATTCCTTTTTATAATTTTTGGTTTCCTTTGTTCTCTTCCTTTGTGCGTTCTCTTCATCTTCTTGTTTTCATTATTATAATTATTCTCTTTCTTTTCTTCCCTTTTCGTTCGATTTTCGTTCGGTATTTATCATTTTTACCTTCGTTTTCTTCTTTTGCGTTTCGTTCTTCTATCTTTTGTTCGTTCTTCCTATTTTTTTACGTCTGATTTTGTCTCCTTTCTTTCTCTTATCTCTCTTTTTGTCCTCTTCTTCTGCTCTCCATTTCTCTATCTTCTCATCCCTTTCTTCTTCTCAATTCCTATTTCCTTCTCTCCTTCATCATCATATTCATGCTCCTTCTCTTTCTCCTCCGTTTATCTCTCTCCTCGTTTCCTACTCCTTTACCACTTACTAATTCTCCCCCTCCTTTCGCTTCTCCTCTCCTCTGTTCCTCCTTCCTCCTTCTAATCTCTGTCATAGATCTATCAATATCATTATCATTACCATTGTCATTATCGTTATCATCATCACTATCCTTACCATAATCATCACCATCAATACCATCACCTGATTACGGTCATCACCATCATCACCTGATCACCACCATTACCTGATCACCATCATCACCACCATCACCTCATCACCATCATCACGTCATCATCACCATCACCTCATCACCATCATCACGTCATCACCACCATCACCTCATCACCATCATCACGTCATCACCACCATCACCTCATCACCATCATCGTCTCATCACCATCACCTCATCACCACCATCACCTCATCACCATCATCACCTCATCACCATCATCACCACCATCATCTCATCACCATCATCACCACCATCACCTCATCACCACCATCACCATCATCACCATCATCACCTAATCACCATCATCACCTCATCACCTCATCACCACCATCAACTCATCACCATCACCTCATCACCATCATCACCTGATCACCATCATCACATGATCACCATCATCACCTCATCACCACCATCACCTCATCACCATCATCTCATCACCATCATCACCTCATCATTATCACCTGATCAGCATCATCCTCACTATCCTAACGAACACAAACCTCACCACCACCATCACTATCACCACTACAAACACAATCATCACTATAAACCATCCGAAATTCTTCGTATTTTTATGTCACTGTCATATGGTGATCACTATACCGGTTTTCTGTTCTCACTGAATTTTTGACACTATTATAAATTGAGTGATTAATCTACAGTGCATTTTCAAGGATTATGCCCTTTTTATCGTTATAGATTGGTATGAATTGGTACTTGAAATTATAGATTGGTATGAAATGGTACTTGAAGTTATAGATTGGTTGTAAATTGGTACTTGGTGTTATAGATTGGTATGAATTGGTACTTGGTGTTATAGATTGGTATAAATTGGTACTTGGTGTTATAGATTGGTATAAATTGGTACTTGGTGTTATAGATTGGTATGAATTGGTACTTGGTGTTATAGATTGGTATGAATTGGTACTTGGTGTTATAGATTGGTATGAATTGGTACTTGTAGTTATAGATTGGTATGAAATGATACTTGATGTTATAGATTGGTATGAAATGGTACTTGTAGTTATAGATTGGTATGAAATGATACTTGATGTTATAGATTGGTATGAAATGGTACTTGATGTTATAGATTGGTATGAAATGGTACTTGATGTTATAGATTGGTATGAAATGGTACTTGTAGTTATAGATTGGTATGAAATGATACTTGATGTTATAGATTGGTATGAAATGGTACTTGAAGTTATAGATTGGTATGAAATGATACTTGAAGTTATAGATTGGTATAAATTGGTACTTGGTGTTATAGATTGGTATGAATTGGTACTTGGTGTTATAGATTGGTATAAATTGGTACTTGGTGTTATAGATTGGTATGAAATGGTACTTGGTGTTATAGATTGGTATGAAATGGTACTTGGTGTTATAGATTGGTATGAATTGGTGCTTGAAATTATAGATTGGTTGTAAATTGGTATGAATTGGTACTTGAAGTTATAGATTGGTATGAATTGGTGCTTGAAATTATAGATTGGTTGTAAATTGGTATGAATTGGTACTTGAAGTTATAACTTAGTATGGATTGGTTTTTGAAGTTATAGATTGGTTGTAAATTGGTATGATTTAGTACTTGAAGTTAGAGATCGATATAAATTGATACTTGCAGTTATAGTTACATTTATAAATTGGTTCTTGAAGTTATAGATTGGTATGAAATGGCACTTGATGTTATAGATTGGTATGAAATTATACTTAAAGTCATAGATTGGTTATAAAGTGGTATGAATTGATACTTGAAGTTACAGATTGGTATGAAATGGTACTTGACGTTATAGATCGGTATGGAATGGTACTATAGGTTATTGATCGGTTATAGATTGGAATTAAATGGTACTTAAAGTTATAGAGTTGTTATAGATTGGTATGAGTTGGTACTTGAAGTTATAGATTGGTTTGAAATGGTACTTCAAGTTATGGATTGGTTATAGATCGGTATGGATTGGTACTTCAAGTTATGGATTGGTTATAGATCGGTATGGATTGGTACTTCAAGTTATGGATTGGTTATAGATTGGTATGGATTGGTACTTCAAGTTATGGATTGGTTATAGATTGGTATGGATTGGTACCTGACGTTATGGATTGGTTCTACATTTGTATGAATTGGTACTTGCAGTTACAGATTTGTACGATGATTTGGTACTTCGTGTGTGATTAGTATTTAGCGTAACGGATTGGTTATTATCTTTTTAGATTAGTATTTAACATTATTCTTCTTCTCCTCCTCCTCCTTCTCCTCTTCTTTTAGTGCTAGACTGGGAAATATAGATTTTGAAATGAAGTAATTTGAAAAACAAATAAAAAATGATTGAAAAGCGAAAAAAGCGAAGTAGTATTGAAACACGAACAAAACAATTGAAAACGAACAAAAAGCTAATTAAAAGTATAATTGAAAAACAAAACAAAAATGTGAATGGACAAAAAGTGATGATTGAAATAAAGACAAAATGTGAAGTGAATTGAAACATAACAACCCGCCTAGAAAAAAAGGCAGAATGGACAAGAGTGGAATAAATTTAAATACAAACAAAAGGATTCGATTAAGCTTCACTTGCTTTTGTCCCAAAGAACGGTTCGTTTAGCTTGCAATAATACGGATTGCTCCACTTTCACTGTTGCAGAAAAAAAGTAAACATAAAAGAAATTTATTGGAAAGTGATGCAATGCTGTTGTTGTTGTTGTTTGTTGTTTATTTGTTTGTTTTTTATTAGTTTTTTCTTTCTTTCTTTCTTTCTTTCTTTTAAGGGGGTTCCATGAAGTCTGGGTCTGCATAAGAGGAATTAGAGAAGGGGAAGAGGGTTTTTTTTTAGGAGGGAGGGGTAGGGAGGGAGGGAAGTGGGGAAGGGAGACTCAAAGAAGGCAGGGGAGAGGAAGATTTATTTTTTTTAATGGGGGAGATTCAGAGAGAGGAGAGAGAAGAGGAAGTTTTCGTAAGGAGTATAAAAACAAGAGGAAGTTAGAGGAAGCTTTAAGAGAGAAAGGGGGAACAACAGGGCAAGGGAGAGAAGGAAGTTTTTCATGAGGAGAAAGAAGATGCATCTGCGTGCAAAAAAGGGAAATCTGAGGAAGGTTTTATAAGGGGAAGGGAAATGCAGAACCGTGCAAAAAATGAATTAAATAAATAAATAGATCACAAGAATTTTTAATAAATAAAAAAGATCAGAGAAATGTAAGATTTCCAAGAGAGAAAGGAACAACACAGCAAAATTAAAGAGGAAGTTTTTTTTTATTAGAGGGGAAAGGAGAGACACAACATCCTACAAGAAAGAGCAATTAAGACTCCACGAAGAGGAAAGGAAAAAACAAAACACAACAACAAGAAGAAAAAGACTAGAAAAAAACAATGAAGAAAGAGAGACAAAGAGATTGAGTCCGGATTAAAACAGAGCAGAGGAAAGAGATGCATTTCAGAGGGGAAATTAGAACAGAAAAACCTCTGAAGGGAACGTAAGGACAGCCACTCGGATGAACGAAGAAGGGTCAAATCAGGTCAG
>NC_091587.1:10814657-10819657 GCF_042767895.1 Penaeus vannamei | reverse complement strand
TTCTATCACAATTACTGTTTTTTATGATTACTGTTTTTTTATCATCCTTATTATTAATGTATATCAATGTTATTATATTTCATGGTCATTAGCATTGCTCCCCATGTCATTATAACGATTAGCATAATTGCCCATTTTCATCAATATGATGTTTTAAATGATGATATCCTTATTGTTATCCTTATTATCATTGTATTTCTAGTCATTATTTTGGTTATTGCTCTTGGTATTAATGTTGTTATTGTTATTATTGCTATTGTTATGACTACTTTTATTGTATATATTATTATGCGTATTTTATCACTATGATTATTGTTACAATAAACATTGTCATCACTGTTGTCATTCACATCATTTTCATAATTTTGTTGCTGTTGATATGATCAATAATAGCAGTAGTAGCAGTTCTAGAAGCAGTTGTAGTAGTAGTAATGATAGTAGTCGTATTAGTAGCATACTAGCAGTAGCAATAATAGTGGATGTAGTAGTAGTAATAGTTATTTTTGTTGTATTATTCCATATTCATTTTCATTCCCTTTATCGTGGTATTTATTGGTGATGTTATAATTACTTCTATTCCATTGCCATTATCATTATCTATCTCATCTTGTTCATATAAAAAAAATATTATGTTTCACTATCGTCTGTACAATGAAAATTATCCTTATACTTTCTTGTAATTGTTGTCCGTCATATTTCTGTGATGACATGGTATCATGAGCAAAATATTTTTTTAAAAAGTGATGAGAAAAATGTGTTGAATGTTTTCTTGTCTGTAAATTAGTATGTTGTATGATCGCCATTATGTGAGAATAGGACCTAATGTTTTTGTTTTGTTTTTTTCCGTTTTCTTTTTTTAAAATGTTTTCTTTTCTCCGTTTTATATTTTTATTCATTATATATACATACATACATACATATATATATGTGTATATATATATATATATATATATATATATATATATATATATATGTTACGTATTTAAGAAAAAAACTTTTCCTCTCTTGGTCGCCTTTCCGTTCCTGCAAGAGAAGGTCTTTCGCGGACAGACGAAGGCGCGGCGGCCGTCCTACCTTCCTTTTACTCCTGGCGATCCTGTCCATCCTGGCGGGCGTCTCCCCCAGGTTCTTCTTGCCCCAGACCACGACGGCGATCCTGGAGTACGTGAAGATGAGGACCGCCAGCGGGAGGGAGTACTGGAGGAGCATGAGCGCCACGCTGTAGGCGGTGCGCGAGTCCTTGTTGGAGTCGCTGTCGCCCCAGTCCTCCGTGCACACCTGGTGGCCGAAGTACCGGTACCAGTTGAGGGGCGGCTCGAACAGCTTGGAGTAGATGGCGACCGGGAGCGTGGTGGCCAGGGCGAGCACCCAGACGCCGGCGATGATGACCTTGGCCTGGAAGCGGGTCATCCGAGGTCGCAGCGGGTAGATGATGGCGAAGTAGCGGTCGAGGCTGATGGCCACGAGGGTGTAGGCCGAGACGAACACCGACACGGCCTGGAGGTAGTTGACGGCCACGCAGAGCTCGCCGCCGAAGGGCCAGTACTTGAGGATGAGGGTGCTCATGAAGGAGAAGGGAACGCAGAAGATGGCCATGAACAGGTCGCCCACAGCCAGGTTCGCGATGAAGTAGTTGGTGACGGTGCGCATCTTGGCCGAGGAACACACCACGTACACCACCATGGAGTTCCCCAACACCGCGAACACCAGGATGGAGATGTACAGCACGTAGATGGAGGTGTCGAACACGGGGCTCGGGGGCAGGTCGCACACGCCTTGCCGCCACAGCCCCAGGACCTCCTCCTTCTCCAGGCAGAGGTCGCAGGCGAACATGAGCTTATGCACGGGCACGCTTATGTTGTCGTCGGGATCGCAGAGGAACAGCACCTCCTCGCTCCTGTTCCTCTCCTCGGCGGGGAGGGAGAGGAATCTGTCCCATCTGTATTCTTCCGTCGCCATTTCTGCTTTTTTTTCTCTCTCTTCCTCTCTCGTGTTAAAAAAAAGAGTATCCGCTCTTTTAAACCCTTATTGTTCTCGTTTTATGCGAGTTACGTGCATGATCGTGTCTTTTTCCCCCCTTTTCTGTGTCAGATACATCGCCTCATTTCCGAGATGTTTTCCTTGCTGTTTTCCTGTGTGTGTTCTGCTTCAACATACTTCACTGTTCAAATTTCGAAAAATAATACAGTCCAGCTAGTAGTACAGTAGTAATACAGTCCAGTAGTAGTATTTTCTTTCCTTCGAAGCAGAAATAATCAAATAGAAAAAAAGTTAAACGAAGATTTTTAAACGTTCTCAGTAATCGTCACATTCACTTTTTTATCTTTATTTTGATTTTAATTAGAAGATTCACAAGTCAGCACCTTAATATATCAACAGGGCGTATGATTCCCCGTACAGCTGAGTTTCTTTATCTTCCAATAAGTCCGTCTTTATCAAAACCCTTTATCACCTGGGATTCGTTTTCTCACACCTGGTAGCAATTAAATCATCATTATCTGGGTGGTCGTCTTCTTAGAGATTAAACGACCTCCACCTCCACTACCTGTGATTACGGGGAACTGCGCCACAGGTGATGGTGCTGTTCACCGATTTATTGTGTAAGTACTGACCCTTCTTATAAAAAAAAAAGTAAATGATGTACTTTAGTGATGTAAGTGGGTTATTTGCAGAGAAACGGAAAGGGGTATGATTAGGGTATGTATGTAGTGCAATTGTCCTGTGTTTTCAGTGGAAAATGAACGATTTCCAATGATTAAATGCACGACTCGCAATGATCGAATGCATGATCTGCAGGCATTAAGTGCACGATTTCGCAATGATTAAATACACGATTTCCTACCGAATATTCCTCCTCTAATTCCACACGAACTGTCCGTCCTCATCGTCCGTCATCAACAGCCAAAGGAAATCCACGTCCTTGTAAAACGTGCATGTAAGTCCGCGATGAACAGCCCTCGACAAGCAAAACCCCCAAACCCTACTTCCTCACTCTCTCTTCTCGTTCATCCTCATACGTTCCCTCCAGAGGCGTTCCGACGCGCGAAGGGAGAGAGGGGGAAAAGAGGGGAGAGAGAGACACACAGAAGCCAAGGGGAGTCGAGCGAAGTTTTCCCCAGTCAAGAGAGGCGAGCGCGGCCGGCGGCAGAGAGCTGCGACGACGGGGCGGAGGTAACTAACTGGCACACAGAGGCTGGCAAGCTGGCAGGCACCGCGACTGCCACCCACGTCGAGGAGGGTGCCAGAGGGAGGACCAGCCCTGCGCGCTCGCCTCGTCTCGCCTCCTCTTCTGATCTTGCTTCGTCGTTTGCATGTGTGTGTGTGTGGGGGGGGTAATTAGTGTGTTTGTATGAGGGGGGTATTAGTGTGTGTATGGGGCGGGGGGGGGGGGGTATTAGTGTGTGTATGGGGCGGGGCGGGGGGGGTATTAGTGTGTGTGTGTGTTTGTATGTGTGTTTGTGTGTGAATTATGTTATCATATCGGACCCGTGTACGCGTGAGGACCTCCCCCACCTCTTACCATGATATTTATGATGGCAATAATAACAATAGCAACAGCAATAACAATAATTATGATAATTGAAATAACTAATAATGATAATGATTATAACTATGATGCAATAATTATAATGATGATAATAACAAAAGTAATAATGATGATGATAATATAATGCTGCTGATGATAATGACAGTAACAATAATAATGATATCAATAGTAATAATGATAGTAGTAGGAGTAATGATATTGTTGATATCAATTAAAAAATATAATAAGAATAACAATAACAATGATAACAATAACAATAATGATAATATAACAATGATAACAATAACAACAATGATAATAATAATGATAACAATGAGAATGATATTGATAAAGAAGATAATGATAATAATTGTGATGATAAAAATAATAATAATGACAGTGATGAGAATGCAAATATTGATAATAATAGCAATAAAAAAAATAAAAAATAATACCAATAATAATGATAACAAAGAGAGTGATATTGATAACGATAATAATGATAATAATGATAACAATAATAGTAATAACTAATGATAACAATAATAGTAATAACTAATGATAACAATAATAGTAATAACTAATGATAACAATAATAGTAATAACTAATGATAACAATAATAGTAATAACTAATGATAACAATAATAGTAATAACTAATGATAACAATGATAATGATAATAATAATGATGATAATAATAACAATGATAATACCAATGATAATAATAATAACAATAATAACAATATCAACAATAACAATAACAAAAAATTATAATAACAAATATTAATATACCATTCGCCCAGCGTGGTAAGCCTGGCATCGAAGCCCATACCTAATCAGACAATAGGTAATCACCACACATTTATAGCGCAAGAGGCGATTACCACAATCATCGTTCTTCTACGTTCTATTAGAAGAGATGGAATATGACGTTTTTTTTTCAAATGTATGGTGGGAAAAAGAGCTAAAAAATGTTTGAAATGAGGAATAAAGAGGGATCATTAAGAAATTAATAATAAAAATAAGTAAATAAATAAATAAATTGGGAAACCTTGAAAAAACAGATGATCGTTTGCGACTGGGATTATATCCCCCCCCTCCCCATCCCTCGTTTGGGATTATATTCACCCCCCATCCCCCACCCACACCAACCCTCACCCTCACCCTCGCCCACACCCTCACCCTCACCCTCACCTTCACCACCACCCTCTCCCTCACCATCACCCTCACCCTCACCCTCACCCTCTCCTCTCCCTCACCCTCACCCTCACCCTCACCCTCACCTCTCCTCACCCTCACCCTCTCCCTCACCCTCACCCTCACCGACTCTCCGGAACCATCACCCTCTCCTCACCCTCACCCTCACCGACTCTCCGGAACCATCACCCTCTCCCTCACCCTCACCTTCACCACCACCCTCTCCCTCACCATCACCCTCACCCTCACCCTCACACCTCACCGACTCTCCCGGAAC
>NC_091587.1:10794657-10797157 GCF_042767895.1 Penaeus vannamei | reverse complement strand
ATGTGCATACCTTTCATCCATTCATTAATTCATACATACATATACCGACTCTCTATACTGCGCCAGTTTACACTCTCGGTCTAATTTCAAGAGACAAAGAAACGAATTACTTGTTAGTTGGTTTCCGATACTGTTAAAAATCCCTTGTTTTTTGTTTATTTGTTTGTTTGGTTTCCGATACTGTTGAAAATCCCTTTTTTGTTTGTTTGTTTGTTTATTATTTCAGTGCCACAAAAATAAACAACCACCAGCATTTGCGAGAATGATAGACATAGAAATATAAAACCGAGTGTTTGAAGTCTCATTGAAACCAGGAGGTATAAGATAGACCTATGTTATTTTAAGGAGCGGGTTCGTGAATGCTAATAGTAATAGTTTTAATTATGATTGATGAAGATCGCATGAGCTATTAAAATGATTATGATATTTATAGTGATAAATAATGATCATGATATTAATGACAGAGAGAGAGGAGGGGGAGAGAAGAAGCGAGATTGAGAAAGAAAATCACCCCCCCCCCCTACCAAAATAATAATAATAATAATAAATAATGATAATAATAATAATAATAATAATAATAATAATAATAATAATAATAACAACAAGAACAATAATAAAAAAACATACAAAATCATTCTCGGGGAATCGAACCACAGACAACATCATCTGTAAGGAACACCAAGCCAACAACAAACCGACACCATCGATAATATGACACCAACACCCCCCCGCCACCCCCACCCTCCGTGCGACTTCCTCTCTCTCTCTCTTACTGGTTCACCGATTCTTTCTCTTCCCTTCTGGTTCAATGATTTCGTCTCTTTCACTCTCTCTCTCTCTTAAAGGTTCTCTGATTCCCTCTCTTCCTTACTGGTTCAATGATTCCCTCTCTCTTTCTTACATGTTCACCGATTCTTTCTCTTCCCTTCTGGTTCAATGATTTCGTCTCTTTCACTCTCTCTCTCTCTCTCTTACAGGTTCTCTGATTCCCTCTCTTCCTTACTGGTTCAATGATTCCTTCTCTCTTTCTTACTGGTTCACTCACTCACTCACTCAATGAACTCTAGCATTTTACTGACACATAATAAAATCCTGATAAAATTATTCTCTTGTTGACTCCCTAAAATTGAGCGACATCACTACTGATAATTGAATTGCTCAATTTACGGATAATTATCCATTTGACACAGATTGCCTTCATTTACAAATAACCAAAATGTATCAACAGCTATAAATAATCACTCGTGAATGAATTTCAACGGAAGTTTGAACTGCGTGTACCTGACAAAGTTGCGAAACAAATAACTGTGACAGAAATATTATACTTCGTTTATTTGTCTTCTTACTCTTAATTTTGAGTTGTGTTATTACCTCCACGCGTTCTTATTGGTATATATGGTTTTGTTGTTGTTTTGTTTTTATCTCCATTCACTTCATTATTAAACTGTATCTACTTCACTTCACTTGATATCTGGTCCTTAATGATCATCGACATATGTTAACAAAAAAACAAAAAATTAGGTATGAATGAGACTGAATAACTTCGCTACCCAAGAGATGTATCTGACACAATCCGGATTAGGAAATGACTATTGGTACGGCGCCGAACCCACGATTGGCGTCTTGCGCATGCGTCGTGAGACAAATAAAATGGCGACGTATCAACAAGAGGTGACACCACGCTCGACTAGGTTAGGTTACCCGGTAAGGACATTTGTATACGCAAGTGTGCCGTTCGCGAGAAATCGGATACGGCTGCCATATGTGTAACCTAAGCCTTCCGATTACGCCTTCATCAAATATACAGCACAATTTTCGATGAGGATTTTATCGAAATCTGTCAAATGCAGATTCATATTTACGTTTATTATTTCCATTCAAACCTTTTTTTTTCCTACATGTGTCAAAACAACCCCCGTTTATTATTTACATACGATGGGCTTTGATAATTAAATCTTCGAGGGGACTGCTAGTAAAGATTAATCATAAAAAACAGGTAAAAAAAAGGTGATGACATTAACAAAAATGGGGAAAAAAAATACGTCAACGAAATATACTACCTATACAAACCTGCAAACAGAACAGAATCAAAATCATATCATAATATTACCGACAGTTTTGTTGAAGTCCGCAGTGTAAGCCTATATACCTCAAAACATCACTTTTAAGGTACTCTTTGTTTCATTTAAGTTCATATTTTGATCAAACACTCATTCAAGCTAAGACAACTTTTGAAACAGACAGTTGCCGCCTTAGAACACACTCTATGAGGTATACGTACAGTGGAATTAGATAAAATATGGACCCAGTTCTGCCAAAGCCTTTGGGACCTTCACAGTAACAAATCATAGTCTTTTTTTATTTTTGTAATTGTGGGATTCTATTTTTTTCGATGTTTGTTATTTCATCGTTCCGTGATCTTTGGACGAACTGTGCTTCCAGAAATTTAACGTAAAACCATTCCATAATCAAGTAAATTTTGAAAAATAATGTTTTCCAG
>NC_091587.1:10778088-10779157 GCF_042767895.1 Penaeus vannamei | reverse complement strand
GAACGATGCGAAACACAAACAGGATCTTTATATGATGCATTATTTTAACTGTTATATCTATCTACCTCTGTTTCTCTTTCTTTCTCTTTCTACTACTCCGTTTTTCCGTCTATCGATGCAACTGTCTACTTTATTTGTCCATCTTTCTCTCCCTCTTTCTATTTCTTACTTTCCCTCTCTCTTTCTCTTTCTCACCCTTTCTCTCTTTCTCTTTCACTCCCTCTCTCTCTCTCTTTCTCTCCCTCTCTCTTTCTCTTTCTCACCCTCTCTCTCTTTATTTCTCTCCCTCTCTCTTCCTCTCTTTTACTCCTTTTCTCTTTCTCTCCCTCTCCCTCTCTCTATCTCTTTCTCTCCCTCTCCCTCTCTTTCTCTTTTCCTTTCTCCTTCTCCTTATCTCGTTTTCCTTATCTCGTTTCTCCCTCCATCTCTCTCTCTTTCCTTCTGTATAAGACTTTACTGAAATATCAACATCAGTCTTTTAAACATAAGGCAGAGAATGATATTTCAATCACTTATGCTATTTGTGTCATATCTGAATTCATGACATTTTATTACAT
Organism: Penaeus vannamei; assembly: GCF_042767895.1. Classification (NCBI taxonomy): domain Eukaryota; kingdom Metazoa; phylum Arthropoda; class Malacostraca; order Decapoda; family Penaeidae; genus Penaeus; species Penaeus vannamei. The sequence continues at coordinate 10,778,600 of NC_091587.1, read as the reverse complement.
CACGTAAACACGATGATAAATCGAATACACTTTGGAATTAATGGAATAAAATGGTTGGATTTTAATTTGAATACTTCAGGGTCATGCCTCGCGGAACTAGGTCACGCCGCCTTCGCAGGTGACCTCCGACCTTCTTGACCTCGAAAACATTCGACGGCGGGTCAAGGTCTCACTCGGACGCTACCTCGACCTAGGAGAGAGAGAGAGAGAGAGAGAGAGAGAGAGAGAGAGAGAGAGAGAGAGAGAGAGAGAGCGATAGGAAGAGATAGATCTGAAAGGAAGAAGATCTTTAAGAAAATAAACACACATACACACACAATTCTCCCGTAACACGCTGTTTTACACAAACCCGCTGATTGTTTTAGTTTGTTACAATGGCCAAACCTCCAGACATTGGATTTCCCTCCATCTGTGTTGGGGGAGGGGAATGTACATCTTGAACCTTCAACCCTTGGTGTTCTCGGTGGAAACCCGACGAAAAGCACCTCTATTTATCTATTTATCTATCTCCT
>NC_091587.1:10753088-10770588 GCF_042767895.1 Penaeus vannamei | reverse complement strand
TTTTACAAGCTCCATCTGTCGACAGGGCTGGAGAGACGTGTCAGAAAAAATAACTATATCTATAAATTCACTCTCTTGCTTCCTACCTTTTCTCTGTTGTCTATCTTTCTACTGATTCATCTATATTCCTACCTGTCTTTATATATGCTATATACATGCTATACTTTATATATGTTATATACATGCTATACTTTATATATGTTATATACATGCTATACTTTATGTATGTTATATACATGCTATACTTTATATATGTTATATACATGCTATACTTTATATGTGTTATATACATGTCTTTATACCACATATATAATATGTTATATATGTTATATACATGCTATACTTTATATATGTTATATACATGCTATACTTTATATATGTTATATACATGCTATACTTTATATATGTTATATACATGCTATACTTTATATATGTTATATACATGCTATACTTTATATATGTTATATACATGCTATACTTTATATATGCTATGTACAATCTCACTTCAAATTGCTGCCTCTGGTGTACACTTTATCTGCCTTTCAATCAATCTATTGGTGTCTCTCTGTCTGTCAATATGTCTTTTTCTGGTAAACTGTCTATTATACAGACACACACGCGTTTTTTTAACATATATGTGTGTGTTTGGGTTTCTACATAGATGTATGTTTTTGTTTGTTTCTACACAGATGTATGTTTTTTTTTTTTGTTTTTTTTTTTTATGCACACTCTTTCACTTCCTGGTTCCTTTTGTCTACTGTGTATCTGTTTGATATTATCTCTACCTTTTATTTTCTTTCTTTTCTAACCCACGTCTAGTTTCTTTCATCCTTCCTCTCCCTTGAGACTGAAGTATAACTATCTATCTGTCTGTCTGCTGTTCTCCTTCCGTCTGTCCATCAAGCCATTTTCCTTATACCTGTGCCCTTTTTATGTAAATTTTCCTCCCTCCTTACATGCTTCTCGTTTATCTTTGTCTGTCTGTCCACAAATCCAATTTTTTATCAATCTTTTAATCAATCTCTCTGTATGTTCGCCATCTCTCCTTTTATCTATTTTTTTCTCGATCTCTCTTTCTCTGTATATTTAGAAATCTCTGTACTTAATCGTATAGCCATTTTTTTCCGTTTTGAAATTTAATTTTCTTTCTATCTCTCTAGGAATTTATCTTTGTTTTCTGTTAGAAATATATTTTTTTGTAAGAAACCTTTTTCCCGAAAACTATTTCTTATTACAACTACAAATCTATTTTTCATTTTGTCTAGAGACCTATTTTTAATTTAGAAACCATTTTTTTATTTATAGAAACCTATTTTTAACTGTCTATAAACCTTTTTTTAATTGTCTAGAAACCTATTTTTAATTGTATAGAAACCAATTTAATATGTTATATTTCTACCTATACGCCGAAAATTCGTATTTTCTTTCTCTGTGTCTGGAAATCCGTATTTTTTTGTTGTCTTTTTTTCATCTCTCCCTTCTCTTCTACGTCCCTTCGCTTTTATTTGGACATTTATCGGTCCCTCTCTCTTTCTACTGCCTTTGTTATTGGTTTATCTGTACACTGTGAATGATGCTGGCGCCCGGACAGACGGGGGGGGGGGGGGGGGGGGGGGGGCTTGGTGACGGAGATGGGGAGAGAGAAAGAGGGGGAGAGAGGGAGAGGAGGATTAGAAGGATGATGGATATGAAGGGGAGGAAGATGGAGAAAAGTAGGAAGGGGAGGAAGAAGAGGAAGACGGAGAGGTGAAAGAAAGAAAAGAAAAATGGAGAGGGAGGAAGAGAAGGAGGAATAGGAAGATGGAGAAGAGAAGGAAGTGGAAGTTGGAGATGAGAAAGAATAGGAAAAGAAAGGATAAATGTAAGGAGAAAGAGTGAAGAAAATGGGGAGAAACGTGGAGAGAGAAAGAGAGAGAAAAATGAAAGACAGACAGACAGAAAGGTTTGAAATGAGATAAGAAAGACGAAGAGAAAAGACGACAAGCAGTGAAGCAAGAGCGAGAAAGGGGAGGGGAGAACGAGAGATAAAAAGAGGACATAGAGAACGAGGAGAGAAAGCGGATTAGGAAAGAAATGGAGAGAAACGAAAGATATTGAAGAAAAAAGAATAAAGGAGCAACAGAAGATTCAGCTAATGTTGTTTTGTCGTGTGTGCTTGTGTGTGTGTGTGTCTGCCTGTCTATGTATGTATGTATGTGTATGTGTGTGCGTCTGTCTGTCTGTGTATGCATGTGTATGTGTGTGTGTGTGTGTGTGTGTGTGTGTGTGTGTGTGTGTGTGTGTGTGTGTGTGTGTGTGTGTGTGTGTGTGTGTGTTAAGCATGAATATGTATGTATACACACTATGTACGTATTTATGTGTGTGCGCGAGTAGTACGAGAACTGGACAGACAAGAATTTTTAACGTTTTTTTTCACCCCCTCCCCACAGCTTGATTCAACCCCCCCCCCCCCCCAAAAAAAATGCAAAGAACTATTGTGTTTTCACTGCATCGATGATATAGTAAGAATGTGGCATAAAGTTGACGTTCTGCGTCTTATCCGATCTTAGAAGGCGCTGGACACTTCCACAGGGGAATACAGACCGGGGGTGAAGGCGGTGAATCCCCGTCTGCTAACCGACCCCCTCCGCGACCTGGTCCCCCCCCCCCGTGCCCGTTCCCCCTCTCCCGCGCAGGACCGTCTCACCGTCGAATGCACCCCCCCCCCCGCGCCCTCCAGCATCTCGCGACAGGAAAAGGCGTGAGTGATAGTGAACCAGTGCACCCTAGAAAAAGAAAATACCTCTCTGACAGTGAAAGTGAAAGTGAAATTGGTGTAAAAAGAGGAAGACCGCCTCACAGTCACGCCTCACATTGCCCGTATTGAAGAAATCCGGGCAATTATCCCTGAAGATGTTCAGGCTGCCCCCCCCCCCTCCCACCCCATGATTACCTGAATAATCATTAAGAGTATTTTACCAATATACTCACCAGAGTTTGGAACGGGTCAAATGGTCCCCCACAAACCCTAAAATCGCATACTATCTATAAGCAATAGATAAGCAAAGTAGACCTTGAAACAGGGATGTACATTTTGTCAATAGAGATATCACCCGTCGGCAGTCACGTCATTATGAGGGATGACGATTGTGGAAACGTTGGATTGAGGAGGCAGCAGTGAGGGTTGATGAACTTACAACTTATCCTCGACCACCGTATCTGCAGGGCTCGCCTTCTCATGCCGCAGGCCATAGGGAAGTACGTGCCCTATACGAGTGGTGTTTTCGGGTCAAAACACGTTTTTAATCCACGTTCAAATACAGACTGTTATTCAGTGCTTGGCGTGGGACCGATTAGCTAGGTCCGGCACAGCAAACAAATGTATTAAAGCTTCTCATGTCAACACCTGAGCCAAATGCGCGCGGTACATAAAATTTTAAAGTGGCCAGCTCCCTTTAGCATGGGATTGTCTAAGTGAGCTCGAAAATTAAAAAAACTATTCTCAATCTTTGCATACGCGCTTCAAAAAGGGGTAGGAAATAACAGCCATAAATATAATATGTCTAAAGTTCGCAGAGGAAAAGGCAGTAAAGATAGAGACGTGGTGCATTTAATGCTCCTAAACAATGAGCATTGTGCTCTCATAAAAAAAAAAAAATCAATAGCTTTATCAACGTTTTTTATCAAAGAGGAAGAAGCGTCGACAAACACTATTGTCGCACCTGTCTGTCATCATTTAGAACACAGAAAATAGGCGAAAATAACATGAACGAGTGCGCAATCCCTCAGACAATCCTATACCCACCCCCGGGGAGTCAGATGTTCTTTAAGAATTGGGATAATGGGTACAGTCCGTCCCATCTGTGCATATATGACTTCGAGGTCTGTATGGAATCATCGGATGGTCATGGGAGGCTAATATCACTTCATATAGCAATGTCGTATATTTGATTATAAACCGTTCAGGGGAAATAAGTCGGGTGTATAGTGGTAGTGACACAGCAACTAACTTTGTGGAGTCCTTGAGTGATGAATAAGGCAATATTTATACAACTATGCCATACTATTTTCTATCGATGTCAGAGGCAAAGATAGCTTTTTAAACAGCTACTACGTGCCAGCTCTGTATATCCAAATTTCCATCGTCAAAGAACAAACGCAGACATCACGATCAAGCACCAAAACAACATAGGGGCGTACTGTGCACAGTGTAACCTGCAAATGGTTAATAATTACAGGCAACTCCCGTGTATAGCAGACAATCATAGTTACGATTTGGGGCTAGTGTTAAAGGAGATGGAGCAGGATCTGAGGATCAACATACATGTCAAAAAAGGACTGAAATTCTATTCAGTCAAAATAGATAAAAGATTTATCGATAGATGTGCATTTATGAGCGCAAGCTTATCCTCTCTGGCTAAATCTCACATTGATAGCAGGGAATCTCTTTACTACAACAAACGCCTCATTCAACATGTGCCTGCTAAAGCCCAGGAGCTATTACTCACTGGTAAGCAGTATTTCCCTTATGAGTACATAAACACGATCGAGAGACTGCGGGAAACCTCCCTTCCGTCTTAGATTGTGTTTGCAGTTCATTAACCGGGCAAACCATAACCCCAGAAGAATATGCACACGCCAAACGGGTGTGGGACGAGGCTTGTTGCCAGACACTGCCAGATTATATGGAGCTACATGAACGTTTAAATGCTGGTCTACTGGCTGGCGTATTTAGCCGTTGGAGGTTTATTCTCTAAAAGAAATATTCCCTTGATATGGTCAATTATGTCAGCCTGCCATAATATGCATATGACGCATTCTTATTAATAACTAAGACTAAGCTAGATCTCATCTCAGACCTGCATTTGGCTCGATTAATTGAAAGATCGGTCAGGGGAGGGATGACAACATGCGTGCAACCACTTAGTATAGCCAATAACCATTATATTAACCCTAAATTTGACAGTGAGATGGATGTTAGCTCCTTCTCTATATAAACTTAAACAGTCTATATCCCACAGTCATGTCAGAGAAGCTGCCTGTTGGATAAGACCGAGGATAAGAAGGCCCACTTTATTCAAATAGGTCTGCAAAATCACGATCAGTAGGGCGATGTCGGTCACTGGGTGGTTGTAGACACTGAAAACGTTAAAGATAAAGTAGCTAGAATGACGGACGATTTGCCTCTGATCATTCACCATATGAAAATCAGCAAAGAACATCTCTCGCCGTATAATAGGTCTCTCCTTGCCTCGCAGAGAAAATATAGGAGCTTCAAATTAGTTGCATCACACATGGCGTAGCGCCACTATTTTAAAGAGCTTATGTGAAGTAACAACGGAAAAATTTAAAAAGGGAGAATTAGCTCGCAGACCATCTCTCTAATAAGAGTAAAAAAGGAAATCTGAAAATAATTCCCCGAAATTGATTTATTTCGATTTTCCAAAGTCAAGTTATATTTTCCCGCGAAAATCCGGAACCCGGATGTGTGACGTCAATTCCAAAACACGTTCACAGCATTCTCTGCATTCGATACATTGCACATGGCGGACTCACTACAAGACTACAGCGGCAGTGAAGTTTCATCGGATTATTCCGACGAGGACATTGGTATAAGTTCTTCAGAGGGTGCCTCCGTCTTCGAAGAGTTGGAAGAAGAGGAATATCAAGGGTTGATGGTTGTTGGACCGTACATGCACGAGCCCGGCGCTGTGGATGTCGTGGAAGTTGTGCCATACCAGCCAGACATGGAGTGTTATTTAGAGACCCGAAGAGATTGAATGAATGGTAATTTTCTAAAATATTTTTTATAGTCATGTGACCCTGCTTCTGTATGGTACAAAATTTCTGCAGGCTGAGCTATCTCTTGCCTGCACCCGTGGCGCAGGCCTACATCCATTCACGAGTGGAGGGGCATCGGTATTTATTTGTGTTGTGCTTTTTGGGATGTACCTACCCTACTTCTGTGTAGTAATAAATGCACACTTGCAATGCATTCGTCACACTGTGTCGTACCCACGCAATGAATGTTTGCTACTCCGTCAAGCAAAAGCGCTCTTTCAGAGTTTGTTTTGCGCTGTTGTGATCCTGAATATAAATTGGAAATAGCCTACCGTTTTGCAAATCCCATGTCGTAAGCCATTCTGTTCGCAAAGCAATCGGGCTCGAAGTGTTTCAGGCAAAGTACGCTGGTTGGCACAGGCTGAAAGTTGCTCCGCTTGGCATGCTCAAAAACGCGTGCACCCACTTCCTTGCTTTCTGTCTGGTCTTTTGGCCATTCAAATAGCTGAAGTGACGCATGGACCATGGGAACAATGAATTGCTACACAACGCCGCGGCATCCTTTGTTACAAACTTTAATAGCTTGAAACTGGGACAATTCCGTGGTATCCTTGACTCGCGGTGCACTGAGTGTATCTCTATTCAACACGATTCTCCCTGGTCCTGGGAATGACGTCACAACCGGGGATTGCCGAAGACCGCCGAGTTTTGCATCTTCGTTTCTAAGGGCGTTGCTATGGGATTTTGGGGGATACCAGAGGGTCTTCGATTTTTTTTTTTTTTTTTTTTTTGCATGAATAGGCTAAGCATACATTATTGAACAATATTCAAAGAAAAAACAGCGCACGATAATTACTTCACATTTGCCCTTTAAATCTGAAACTGCTTCAGCTCTTAATGAAGCTTGGATTACAAGTGTCAGAAGTTCACGATGCGTGTCAGTTCTCGCAGAGCGAGTACTTGGCACCCTTTATTGACACCACCATCAATGCTAGGAGAGAGTCAACAGATAAAGCACAGTAATTGTGCTTTAAGACTCTCCAACAGTGTCTTTGGTCGTTGCTTATTTAACCCTCTAAAAAGTAGTCATACTAAATACTGCCCGGTACCGGCCTGTACTACCCAGTGCAAAAAAAATTATTGCCCGGTATCTATAAACGCATAATTTCTCTTTTTGTCGTATAAATTTCATACTAAATACTGCCTAGTACCAGGCAGTATATAGTATGAAATTTACAAGAGAAAAAGATACAAATGTGTTTATAGCTACCGGGCAGTAGATTTATTAGCACCGGGCAGTGCAAGGCGGTACCGGGCATTATTTAGTATGACCCTTAAAAAGGATTAAAAGGGCCAGTATGAGCACGAAAGCCGAGTCTTCTTTTGCGCAAAATAAGAAGCCCGTATTTCAAAAGGTTTATTCCACTCACACCCAATAGGGTAGTTACTGTAATGAAACAGAGAATTGTTCAAATGAATTACCCACAGCATGTGGGTTTTACCATATTAGAGCTAGCAAAGTACAAATTGAACGACTTCTTTTACAATATATTAAAATCTTACTACGGTTCCAGGGTTCGCCTGTGCTATTCTGACCCTGACAGCTACATAATTCATGTTGAAACCAAAGACATCTACACCGACATAGCTAGTTCTCCCTTAAAAGATTGGAAACGCACATCAAACTTTAGTCCTGAACACCCTCTCTACAACAAAAGTCCGAAAGGCAAACTAGGCCTGTTGAAATCTGAAACAGGGGAAAAGCCTATCAAAGCCGTAGTTTGTCTAAAGGCAAAAACATATTCTCTCGTAAAACATATCCTCTCCTTGATAATGGCGAAACGTCATCTGGCACGAAAGGTATTAGTATGGCAGAGAAACGAAAACTCAAACGTAGCCAATTCTGCCGCGTGCTCACTGAAAACCATACACATAATTTTCGACAAAACAGCATAATGAATTTGAATGGGCAAATGTGCAGTGTCTCAAAAAAAAAGAAAGGACGATAAACGATGGTACATAGATGCGTACAATTCGTTGGCTTATGGGCACCCGGATATTCCTGTTTCTGCAGAGGAGGAGGAGAAGAAGAAGTAGAAGAAGGAGGAGAAGAAGAAGAAGGTGACAGAAACTCGACACCGCAACCAGCTATGGACGAACCGCGAAGGGTGGAAAAGTGTGTTTTCCATCTCTCGCGAGTTCCGTCTCGAATACTGGCGGGAGTCGACGGAATAATGATAATAATAAGAAGAGGGATAAGTCGCAGTTACTCGTTCAAGATGAGGCCCACTGTGATGATGATGGATTTATGTAAATGTGTTATAGGTGACTGATGTATGTCTCTGATACGCAAATGTATTTTATTGTATAGGATAAATTGTGTATATATAATGTCTGTGATATACTAATGTATTGTACTGTATAGAATGAATTGATTTATGTATATATATATATATATATATATATATATATATATATATATATATATATATATATATATATATATATATAATGCCTCTGTGATATTTGTTTCATATGATGACGGTGTAGGTCTTGCATTCTATAATTAATGACCTGTGTTCTATAGCATGTGATGATGGTTATGATGATGATGGTGCAATGTATGAATACATGTATGTACATAATATAATTATGAATATTTTCTTGTAACATGAATAAAATGTATAAATATATACAATCGTGTGTTTTTCTAGCAGTATTCCTAAGACCCTTAGCCATGCCACACTATCGTGATTACGCTTCTTTCAGTGAAGAAAATCTTAATCTATTTGCTAGCCCTGTCACAGTGGTAATAGCAGGAGTCACCAATTCGGGGAAAACACATCTTGCCTCTCAGATAGCCACATATTGACACAAATAGTTTGATAGTATAATGATATGCGGGTGCCAATCTCACCCTCTCGAGAAAGAAATATCTCTGAAAAACTTACTGTGTACAAGGATATTGTAGATCTTCTGATTACAAAACAAGGCCTGCAGACCGTGAGCAATGTATTTACCAAGGGCAGACATCAAAACATATTTGTTTTACTACTGGTACAAAATGTATTTATGAACGGAAAACATTCGAACCGTATCGTTGAACGCATCACACTTTACAAAGAGACGGGTCAAATTGAGTGTCTCGGGCGGCAATTATTCGGAAAGGGAGAATCAAAGCGGTTCGTAGAACTCTATAAAAAGGTTGCTTTGTCTAGACCTCGCGGTTATTCGCTAACTGGCTCCGGGTGTAAATCGCCTGACAAAATTCAGTTCCAGAGTAATATCCTTTGCGAATTTTAGAGAGAGAGAGATAGAGAAAGAGAGAGAGAGAGAGACGGAGAGAAGAGAGCCCTATGAATGGTCCTGAGCGAGAGAGGACAACAATCCTGCGGGATCTGTATGGCAACTATAAGAAACCACATGGCTTAGGCAGCGAGCAAGCACTGTACACTGCTACTCTGCAAAATAGACACCGAAATATAATTCTAACAGATGTGAAAAGTTATCTAAAACCTTTCGCGCATACACAGACAAACACGCAAAAAATATATAAATACAGTAGATAGAATAAATTGTAAAGATACTACAGACCAAGACCACATATTTATGCTGTTGTATTTTTGTATTTTGAGCTGAAGTGCAGATATTTCGTAAAGGTGCGTGACTTTTTGTACCTTTCGTTTAATCTTCTTTTTCGTTTTTTTATTTGGGGGGGGGGGAGGGGCGGGAAACGAGTGGGAGAGAAGGAGGAGGAGAATCATTATCTCAACTTTGCATACTTGAACTCTGCAATTTAGACTTCTTTTTCACAGAATTTTCTCTGGAAGTTGGGTAGAGAGATAGAAAGACATGGATAGATAGATAGGTTAATAGATAGATTAATAGATCGATTAATAGATATCTCTCTCTTCTCTTCCCTCTTTCTCTCTCTTCTCTTCTCTCTTTCTCTTTCTCTTCTCTTCTCTCTTCTCTCTTCTCTTCTCTTCTCTTCTCTTCTCTTCTCTTCTCTTCTCTTCTCTTCTCTTCTCTTCTCTTCTCTCTCGCTCTTCCTCTTCCTCTCTTTCTTCTCTTCTCTTCTCTTTTCCTCTCTTCTCTTTTACTCTCTTCTCTTTTCTTCTCTTCTCTTCTCTTCTCTTCTCTTCTCTTTTCTCTTCTCTTCTCTTCTCTTCTCTCTTTCTCTCTCTCTCTCTCTTCTCTTCAGATAGATAGATAGATAAGAGGTGGGTACAGATACGGCCTGTGTATTTACTGTCAAGTACCCACGAGAGCACGTAGTCGTGTGTGACTAGATAAATAGGTAAACAGGAAAATGTGTATTGACAGAGAGAGAAATTGTATTGGTGTGTGTATGTATGAGGGGGGGGGGGTGTTGGTGCGTGTGCGTGTTGTGTGTTTACTCCGTTAAGACTTTCATCAGCGAAAGAAAAGACTAGAGAGGTTGGTTCTTTAAAAGGTCTCTCTCTCTCTCTCTCTCTCTCTCTCTCTCTCTCTCTCTCTATCTCTATATATATATATATATATATATATTTATATGTATAGATAAATATATATATATATATATGTATGTATATATATGTATGTATATATATGTATATATATATGTATATATAGAGAGAGAGAGAGAGAGAGAGAGAGAGAGAGAGAGTGTGTGTGCGTGTGTGTGCGTTTGCGTGTGTGTCGGTTTGCGTTTGCGTGTATGTGTTAGCGTGTGCGTGTGTGTATGCGTTTGCGTGTGTGCGTGTGCGTGTGCGTGTGAATGTATGTACTTGTGTATGTGTGCGTATATGTGTGTATGTATGTGTGTGTGTGTATGTATGTGTGTGTATGTATGTATGTATGTGTGTATGCTTGCGAGCGAGCGTGAGTGAGTGTGTGCGTGTGCGCGTGTGTGCGTGCGTGTCTGTGACGTAAACCCCTCGCAACACAAGTAGAGCACAAGATTGGAACAAGTATGAAAATTCCTTTTTTTGAATTCACAGGTGAAATAAGAATACAAAAAAGAAGAAAACTCCACGATATTTTCGAGTCATTAACCTGGCCGAGATCTTCGTGAAGTGAGAACATTTTAGTCCTTCAATGCGCGAGGGCCTGACTCGAGAGTGGAGGGGGGGGGAGGGGGCGAAGAGGGAGAGAGGGAGAGAGCGATGGGGAGGGAGGGAGGGAGAAGGAAGGGGACAGAAGAATGAGAAAGAATGAGGGACTTTTAATTTCAATCTCTCTCTCTTTCTCTTTCTCTTTCTCTTTCTTTCTTTCTTTCTTTCTCTCTTTCTCTCTTTCTCTCTTTCTCTCTCTCTTTCTTCTTTCTCTCTCTCTCTCTCTCTCTCTCTCTCTCTCTCTCTCTCTCTCTCTCTCTCTCTCTCTCTCTCTCTCTCTCTCTTTCTCTCTTTCTCTCTTTCTTACAATCGCTCCTCTTCCTGTTTTCGTCCCTGCATTTCCCTTTCCTGTTATGTTTATTTGTTAGTCTTTCTTTCTTTTTATTCATCTTATTTTCATTTGTTTCTTCCTATTCTCTTTTTCTTCTTCATTTTCTTTTCTTTATCATCTTCTTTAGTATCTCCCTCTTTGTGTCCTCCTTCATTCCTTCCTACTCCTTCCTCTTCCCATCTTCCCCCATCTACTTCCGCTCTTCGCAGTCCCTTCTCTTCCTCCTATTTCACATCCTCCTTCTCCTATTCCTCCTATTTCATCTTCTCTTCCTCCTTCTCCTCCTCCTCTTATTTCTTTTCCTCCCTTCTTCTTCCTATTTCATCTCCCTCCTCCCTATTTCTCTCCTCTCATCCTCACTCCTCACTCCTATTTCTTTTCCTCTCTTCTTATTTCTCCTCCTCCTCCTTCTATTTCTTCCTCTTCCTCCCTCCTCCTCCTCCTCCTCCACCTTCCTCCTCCTTTTCATCTCCTCCTCCTATTTCTTCTCCTTCTCCACTCCTCCTCCCTTGGTATTTCTCTTTCCATTCCTCTTACTTGTTCTCTTGTTTCTCCTCCTGTTGTTCCTCCTCCATCTCTTCTTCCACCTCATCCTCTCTTCTCCTCTTTTTTTCTTTCTCAACATCTCTCTCTAATCATCACCGTGTCCTCCTCCTCCTCTCTGCCTCTTCATGTTCTTCACTTCTCCTCCTCCTCCTCCGTCATCCACCTCCTCCCTCCTCCTCCTCCTCCTCCTCCTTCCCTCCTCCTCCTCCTCCTACCTCCTCCTACCTCCTCCTCCCTCTTCCTCCCACCTCCTCCTCCTCCCTCCTCTCTCCTCCTCCTCCCTCCCTCCTCCTACTCCTCCCTCCTCATCCTCCCTCCCTCATCCTCATCCCTTCCTCCTCCTCCCTCCCTCCTCCTCCTCTTCTTCCTCCTCTTCCTCCTCTTCCTCCTCCTCCTCTTCCTCCTCCCTCCTCCCTCCTCCTCCTCTCCTTCCTCCTCTCCTCCTCCTCCTCCTCTTCCTTCCTCCTCCTCTTCTCCTCCTCCTCTCTCCTCCTTCCTCCTCCTTCTTCTCCTTCTTTCTCCCTCCTCCTCCTCCTCCTCCTCCTCCTCCTCCTCCTCCTCCTCCTCCTCCTCCTCCCTCCTCCTCCTCCCTCCTCCTCCTCCTCTTCCTCTTCCTCCTCCTCCTCCTCCTCGAATCCGTGAACTCAAGGGAGGAGGAATGAGGAAGAAGGAACCGAAAGAAAGGAAGAAGGTAGAGAGAAAGGGTGAAGAACTGCAGAATGGAGAGATAGGAAACCGAAGGGAGGAGTGAATAAAGAAGGTGAAGGAAGAGAAGAGTGAAGAGAATAAAGGAGGGGAGGAAAAGGAGGGATAAAGAAAAGGAGATAGAAGAAAACAGAGGAAAGGGAATGGGTGGAGAGAAGGAGGCGAAAAGGGAGAGAATGGAGAGAAGGGCAGGAAGTGAAGAGGAGAAGGGGAAAGCGAAAGGAAGGAAGGGAAGCAGGAGGATAAAGAAAAGAGAGAGAGGCTGAGGGAATAAAGGCAGGAAGTCCGAGAGAAAATTTGCGAGACCGTACAATACAAGAGAGAAAGAGAGAAAGAGAGAGACAGACAGACAGACAGACAGACAAAGAGATAAAGAGAGAGAGAGAGGCAGACAGGCGGACAGAGAGAGAGAGAGAGGCAGACAAAGAGAGAGAGAGAGAAAGACAGAGAGAGAGAGAGAGAGAGGCAGACAGACAGACAGACAGACAGACAGAGAGAGGCAGACAGACAGACAGAGAGAGGCAGACAGAGAGAGAGAGGCAGACAGACAGAGAGAGAGAGACAGACAGACAGACAAAGAGAGAGAGAGAGAGAGAAGACCCCGAGTCAGGCAAACATTTTTCTCAAAATAGAGGATCTGCAGTAAATCTAAACTTTCATAAATGCATTATTTTCCACTATCAGATATAACAGGACGGAACAAACATATTCAGTTTAATGCAGCGACGTAAACTATTATTTCCGATTACATTAAGCAATCCTTTTCTGTGCTTTTCATAATGCAATGATTTCTTTCAAAGGAAAAAAATAATTAAAAAAACATTTATGTAACAAGAATCTTAATTAGAATGTGTTTTTCCATTTGTTTGTTTGTTTTTCTTTCTTCTTTTGTTTTTCTGATAACGCTATCAAATTATAATTGTCAGGTAATTTCTGATTTAATACTAAGTCGTGTTTAGTTTGTTTTGAGACATAATTGGCCTCAAATATTTTTTGAAAAGCTTAATTATCTAAGTAATATAAACATTTGGACATATTTCATAAAATTTGTAATTTGTTAATAAGTCTGATATTTCTAGAGGTTTCAGTCCTGGTTTTCCAAAATTAGATTCATGTCCTGCTGGCATTTCCTCTACTCTTACTTTGGTAGTGAAGTGCATTTCTTTCTGTCTGTCTCTCACACATTTCCTTTGTCTATTTTTTCTCCTTTTCTTTCTTTTTCTTTTTTCTTTTTCTTTTTTTCTCTGTTTCTCTGTCTGTGTGCATAGGTTTGTGTGTGTGTGGGTGGGGGGGGGGGGGTATGTGTTCGTGCGTGTGTGTATATGTGTGTCCGTGTGTGTATGTGTCCGTGTGTGTATGTGTGCATAATGTTTTTTTTTTCCTTTAAGAGAAAAAGTAACAATAATACGAAACTACAATCTTGTGATCCAAAATAACAAAGATTTTTCTCTCCCTTAAGAAGCTCCTCAAAGAGCCTTCTCCGTCTTGCAATGTATACAATATTTCTTTTCCAACTGCAGGTCCTGAGGCTGTCCGTGTACCTCTATAGAAATACGAAAAAAATGAGAAACTGAAAAAAGAGGGGGGGGGGTCTTGGAATAAAGCCTTTTCTTTCCATTGGATCATTACAGCTTTAAGAATAAGATTATAGAACATTTTATTTTTAGTCTTCACTGCCTGAGAGGTTCATAAAGTTGTGTTGTTCATGTTGAGAACCCTGTTTTAGATCAAATTTTATCATTCACTAAAGTTATAAAAGGTATGATGTTGAAATTACACATTCTTGTTTTTCTTCTTTTTTTCTTGTTTTAGTTAGTTGGTTAGTTTAGTTAGTAAGATGGTGAGATAGTTGGTTAGTTGGTTAGTTAGTTAGTTAGTTGGTTAGTTTAGTTACTTGGTTAGTTGGTTAGTTTAGTTAGTTACTTCGTTAGTTAGTTAGTTAGTTGGTTGGTTAGTTTAGTTAGTTGGTTAGTTGGTTGGTTAGTTAGTTGGTTAGTTGATTAGTTAGTTAGTTAGTTGGTAAGTTAGTTAGTTAGTTAGTTGGTTAGTTTAGTTAGTTATTTCGTTAGTTTAGTTAGTTGGTTGGTTAGTTAGTTGGTTAGTTAGTCATTTCGTTAGTTTAGTTGGTTGGTTAGTAAGTTGGTTAGTTGGTTGGTTAGTTGGTTAGTTAGCTGGTAAGTTGGTCAGTTAGTTGGTTAGTTGGTTAGTTAGTTAGTTAAATGGATAATTGCATATAGTAGATAATAGATATAGTTCATACGTGGTTAAGATGTTAGTTTTTGTTTAATATTGAAATGCAAACTTCATTAGAAAGAATATTGATAGATAAATAAATATATAAATCCTACGCTCCCCCCCCCCCTTCTTCTCGCTTCGCTACCCCCTTACCGTTATCACCCTCCTCTCTTCTCATTCTCACCTTTATCAACTCTTTTTATTCTTCTTTCTCATTTCTCTTGCTTCCGCCTCTCTCCTCACTCACCCTCCATCCCTCTTCCTCTCTACTTTCTCCCTCTCTTTCTTCTCCACCTTTCCTCCCCCTCTCTCCTCATTCCTCCTCATCTCTCCTCATTCCTCCTTTTCTATTCCCCCTTTCCATCCCCTCCCTTCTCTTTTCTCCCCTTCCCTGTCAACCCTTCCTCCTCCTCCTCTCCCACCTGCACCCCACCCCCACCCCCCTCCACCCTTCCGTATTCCCTCCCTCTTTCCCTCTCTTTCCTTCATTTCACCAGAGTATTCCTTCTTTCCGTTTTTCTTTTTTTTTTGTTTTTTTTTGGTCTCTCTCCTCTCTTCCCCCCTCCCATTCATTATCATCCCCTTCTCTCCCACTTTTTCTCCACTTTCCCTCATCCTCTCTCTCCCTCTTTTTTTATCCCACTCTTCTCCCACTTCCCTTTCCCAGCTTTCCCGACCTCTCTCCCCCTCTTTCTCCCCCTCTCTCGCCTCTCTCTCCCTCTCTCCCCTCCTCTCTCTCTCCCCTTCCTCTCTCCCTCTCTCCTCTCTCCCCTCCCTCTCTCTCTCTCTCCCCACTCTCTCCCCTCTCTCCCCTTTCTCTCTTTCCCCTCTCTCTCCCCCTCTCTCTCTCTCCCCTTTCTCTCCCCTCTCCTCTCTCTCCCCCTCCTCTCCCCCCCCTCTCTCTCTCTCTCTTCCCCTCTCTCTCTCCCTCCCTCTCGCTCCTTCCTCTCGCCTCTCTCTTTCCCGTTCCCTACCACACCCTTTCACATTTCCACCCTCTCCCCCCTCTCTACTCACCCCCCCCCCCTTTACTGCTCTTACTTTTCCATCACTCCACTTCTCCCCCTATTCTCCCCTCTCTCGACCCCCCATGCTGTCTCCCCTTCCTCTGCCCCCCCCCCTTCTCCTCTCTCCCTTCGCAGTTCTGCTTCCCCTCTCTCCCTCTTCCCCTCTCCTCCCCTAGTCCTGTCAATCTCTCTCCCCTCTTCTTAGTCCCCCTCCGCCTCTCCCCCTCCCAAAGTCCCCTCTCTTCCCCTATTTTTAGTCCCCCCTCCTTCCTTATTTTTTTGTCCCCTCCTCCCCCCTATTTTTAGTCCCCATCCCCCTCCCCACTCCCCCTCTCCTCCTCATTCATGACCCTCCATTTAAACTTTTCATTTTCTTCTTTTTTTAAATAATCAGCCTCTCCAAATATCGCTCCAAGTTTGATAAACAAAAAAAAAAAAAAAAATACATACATTTCTCCCCCCATTCCCGCCCCTCTTCACCCCCCCCCCCCTCTTGTATGTCTATTCGTGTTTTCTTTCACGTAAATGTTTACCCAGGAGAGATTTGAGGGAAATGATTGACGGGAATGTAAACAAGGACATGTGGTCGGAAGAAGAACCCCCCAGCGGTCTTCCCTTGTTCTTGTTCTTGTTCTCCTCCTGTCTTCCCTCCCCCTCCTCCTCCTCTTCATCTTTCTCCTCCTCCTGTTCATTTTTTTCCTCCTCATCCTGTTCATCTTTCTCCTCCTCCTCCTCTCCATCTTTCTCCTCCTTTTCCTCCCCCTCCTCTTTCTACTCCCCCTCTTCCTCCTCCTTCTCATTTTACAATTCCTAATTCAATATTCTAAATTTCTTGTATTATGTTGTGGCCGACATCTCTTGAATTCGTTAGTTCGGAGGGTTTTATATTCATCAGGGCATATGATATAAAAGGTTCAGTTCAGTTAGATTTGCGGTCTAGCTTCGCCCGGCCTGTGTCAGCTATTTCTAGTTGACTCGTGTGTTTTCTTTGAACTATATGCTTATCCTGGTGGCTGGAATGCAAGTAAGCGATCCAGCTGCCAAGGTGTAAGCATGTGGCATACCCTTTGTACCAGACCGGCGGCTGTGGTAGGGGTCGCTGTCTCAGAAATTGCGTGTGTTCACAGTTCTGTAAGTAATGTAACAGAGTGGCGTTAGGTTCGCCACTATACTTGCATTCCCTGACAACCACGTCATCAACAATTTGCCAAGCCCATGGGTAACCTAAAGCGTTTTAAGCAGGGAACGGTACAGCGCTTGGCAAGAATTCTTGCCAAGCGCTCCCCTGCTTAAAACGCTTCTAGTCTTAATCTGTGCAGTATGACTTCGGTACCTCTTTTTAGATTTGGAGGAAGGGCCAGTAGCTCATAGCCTGTGGCGTCTGAGTAGCACTTGGCTGAGCGAATTTGTGGTATTTTCTCTGTGCTCACTCCGGAGGGGCTTGTTCCCGCCCTTTTCGGATAGTCTGTCAGTCAGCTCATTCCCTTGGATGCCTATGTGGCTTGGGACCGAGATAATTATCATTCTTCTACCCTGATCAAGGATTCTCTGGGCTATGGTGAGGACAGTGGTCAGAAGGTAGATGTTATCTTGGGGCATACCATGCCTCAAGGTACACAGAGGTGTGTATATATACTAGCACTAGGTGGTCAGGTCACGTCGACAATCAGGTGTGTGACGACCTTGGCTAATTCGTGGCTCCTCGTTGCGGTGTTGAGGTTGTTCGTCGTATGAATGGGCGCAACTTCGGCCATCTGTACCTGTCGTGGGGGCAGGCCTCGTCTCACGATGGGGGCCTGGGACCTCTTCGGGAGGCGGCC
>NC_091587.1:10735588-10745588 GCF_042767895.1 Penaeus vannamei | reverse complement strand
CCTGTCTGTGTAGGGAAGTTTTTATGTGTGTGTGCGTGTGTGTCTGCCTGTCTGTGTTGTAAGTTTCTATGTGTGTGTGTGCGTGTGTTTGTTTGTCTGTGTGTAAGTTTCTATGCGTTTGTGTGTGTCTGCCTGTCTGTGTGTAAGTTTCTATGTGTGTGTGTGCGTGTGTGCCTGTCTGTGTGTAAGTTCCTATGTGTGTGTGTGCGTGTGTGTCTGTCTGTGTGTAAGTTCCTATGTGTGTGTGTGCGTGTGTGTCTGTCTGTGTGTAAGTTCCTATGTGTGTGTGTGCGTGTGTGTCTGTCTGTGTGTAAGTTCCTATGTGTGTGTGTGCGTGTGTGTCAACTCTGTCATGTGTGTAAGTTCCTATGTGTGTGTGTGTCTGTCTGTCTGTGTGTAAGTTTCTATGTGTGTGTGTGCGTGTGTGTCTGCCTGTCTGTGTGTAAGTTTCTATGTGTGTGTGTGCGTGCGTGTGTTTGTCTGTGTGTAAGTTTCTGTGTGTGTGTGTACGCGTGTGTCTTTTGCCTGTGTGTAAGTTTCTATGTGTGTGTGTGCGTGTGTGTCTGCCTGTCTGTGTGTAAGTTTCTATGTGTGTGTGTGTGTGTATCTGCCTGTCTGTGTGTAAGTTTCTATGCGTGTGTGTGTGTCTGCCTGTCTGTGTGTAAGTTTCTATGTGTGTGTGTGTGTGTGTGTGTCTGCTTGTCTGTGTGTAAGTTTATATGTGTGCGTGTGTGTCTGTCTGTCTGTGTGTACGTTCCTATGTGTGTGTGTGTGTGTGTGTATCTGCCTGTCTGTGTGTAAGTTTCTATGCGTGTGTGTGTGTCTGCCTGTCTGTGTGTAAGTTTCTATGTGTGTGTGTGTGTGTGTGTGTGTGTCTGCTTGTCTGTGTGTAAGTTTATATGTGTGCGTGTGTGTCTGTCTGTCTGTGTGTAAGTTCCTATGTGTGTGTGTGTGTGTATCTGCCTGTCTGTGTGTAAGTTTCTATGCGTGTGTGTGTGTCTGCCTGTCTGTGTAGTAAGTTTCTATGTGTGTGTGTGTGTGTGTGTGTGTGTCTGCTGTGTCTGTGTGTAAGTTTATATGTGTGCGTGTGTGTCTGTCTGTCTGTGTGTAAGTTCCTATGTGTGTGTGTGTGTGTGTATCTGCCTGTCTGTGTGTAAGTTTCTATGCGTGTGTGTGTGTCTGCCTGTCTGTGTGTAAGTTTCTATGTGTGTGTGTGTGTGTGTGTGTGTGTGTCTGCTTGTCTGTGTGTAAGTTTATATGTGTGCGTGTGTGTCTGTCTGTCTGTGTGTAAGTTCCTATGTGTGTGTGTGCGTGTTGTACTCGTTTATCCGAGTCACCATGATGAGGCTATAATGTTTGTCATGATGACAGTGCAGATTCCAATTTAGTAGATTGTGCGATTCATCAAATATATTTTTCATGTTGCGAGGCAAATTTTTTAAATATTTTGTCATTATGCAGTATAATTATTCATAAAAGACATAATATGGCGAAAAGATTAGCTGGTTAGGTTTTGAATGGAAATTGAGAAAGATTTCGCTAGTCATTGTCTTTTATCTTTCTCTCACTTTTCCTTTCTCTAATCTCTTTCTCTCTCTCTCTGTCTCCCTCTCTCTCTTATTTCGTCTCTCCCCTTTTCCCTCTTTCTCTCTCTATCTCTTTCTCATATCGTCTCTCCCCTTTTTCCTCTTTCTCTCCCTATCTCTATCTCTCTTTCTCTCTCTTTCTCTCTCTCTCTCTCTCTCTCTCTCTCTCTCTCTCTCTCTCCCTCTCTCTCTCTCTCTCTCTCTCTCTTTCTATCTTTCTATCTTGCTCTTGCTCTCTCTCCCTCGCCGCCCTCCCTCTTTCCGTTCCTTCCCCCTTTCTGTCTCATCTCTTCCTCTCTCTCTTTCACTCCCACCTCCCCTCTCTCTTCTCTCCTGTCTCCCCTCTCCCCTCTCCCTCCCTCTCTTCCTCCCTCCCACCCCACTCCAATCCCTCTCCCTCCTCTTCTCTCCCATCCACTTCTTTTCTCTCCCCTACCACGACACACCTACGTCCCCTCACTCCCCTTCCTCCCTCCTTCCCTCCTTCCTTCCCTCCTTCCCTCCTTCCTTCCCTCCCTCCTTCCTTTCTTCACTCCCTCCTTCCTCCCTCCTTCCAACCCACCTCCCTTCCTCCCTCCTTCCTTCCCTCCTTCCCTCCTTCCTTCCCTCCTTCCTTCCTCCTCCCTCCTTCCTTTCTTCACTCCCTCTTTTCCCTTCTCTCCCTCCTTCCCACCCACCTCCCATCTTCCTCCCTCCTTGCCCTTTCCCCTGCTTCCTTCCCTCTTCCTTCCACTCCTTCCTTCCCTCCTTCCTTCCCTCCCTCCTTCCTTTCTTCCCTCCCTCCCTTCCCTGCTATCCTCCCTTCCTCCCTCCTTCCCACCCAACTCCATTCCTCCCTCCTTCCCTCCTCCTTCCCTCCCGCACACCCACCCACTCACCTACCCCTCCCTCTCCCCCTCCCTTTGTGCTATAATACCAACACTCTCAACCACCGTGGCGTCAGTCAGCCGTCAGCCACTCGTCAGCCAAGGTGTGTGTCACTGTCAGCTATTTTACTTTCCTGACTCGGGGTATGATTTGATGGTGATAGCTCTTTTTAACCATATTGCATAATTACCAATAGTTACAATAAGATAGAAGTTGCATGTTATTTTTTTCATTATTTTCTCATTTTTTTCTTTATTTTTATCTTTTTTATCCTTTTTATTTTTTTTATTTTTTTTTATTTATTAATTTTTAAGGGGGGTCAGTGAGAGAAATATTTTACGACTAAGATAAGAAATCTGAGGTAAGTTTCTTTGGCTTGTTATCGAATGCTGCTTATCAATGTACTCTTATGGTTATGTTCCTAAGGCACTAGGTTTTATATTGAGGTATGTGCAGATAGACGGTCTTATCTGCAGTTAGATAGATTGGTTAGTGTATGTATAGATAAATTGACAGATAGATAGATGGATTGATAGATTGATAGATTGACAGATAGATAGATGGATTCATAGATTGACAGATAGATAGATGGATTCATAGATTGACAGATAGATAGATGGATTGATAGAATGACAGATAGATAGTTTGAGATATATAGACTGATCGACGTACACTCGTAGATCGATAGACAAATACAGATAGATAAACAGGTATATGGATAGATTGATAGATACAGAGAGACTGATTGCTAGATCGAGATAAACAGATAAATATATATGCATGTTTTTTTTCTACAAAAGCTTAGCATTTCTATCGAGATATATGCACTGATAGATATACAGATAGACAGATAAATAGATATGTGGATGTAGGTCAAGCTGTAGAGTACATTTCTGTATCTGGAGAATGCACGAATATATATATGCATTCTTTTGATATATATTTACATAGATAGATATGTGTGTGTGCGTGTTCTACTGATCTACGCGTGAACTTTTTCGTCACATCTGTTCTATTACGCGTCGTTAGTCTTGTGGTAGTAAATAGACCAGTTAATAGACCCAATTGTTTTCATTCTGTGACCCCCGACTAATATATATCCCAGAAAGTACCCCGTGCCCTCCCCCCCCCCCTTGGAACCATAGCCCCTTAGTTGGGAACCCCTTATGTAGAGGGAGAGAGATATGCATGTAAACTGTACGGGGGCATATCCACACGTACCCATGTCCTGCACTCTCATAGCCAAAGGAGGACAAACAGACGGAACAAATGAACATAAAATAAACGTGAAATAAAATAAGCATAGAATAGACGTGAAATTAAATAAACATAGAATAGACATGAAATAAAATAAACATAGAATAGATATGACATAAGATAAACATAAAATGAAATAAACATAAAATAAGATAACACGAAATAAAATAAACATAAACTAAGATGAACACATAACAAACACGAAATAGAATAAAGATAAAACAAGCATAAAACAAAACAAAGATAAAATAAACATGAAATAAAATAAGCACAAAATAAACATGAAATAAAATAAGCACAAAATAAACATAAAATAAACCTAAGATGTCCCACAGGAAGACAAGATGGTCGGCTACAAGACAGCTCTCGTGACGTCACTGCTGGCACTGGGACTGGCCTTCCTCCTGATGCGAGAGCCCCCCCTCCCCCCCCTCGACCCCGACCCATGGTGGGGGCCGGGACATCGCCAGCCCGAAGATGTCACCGTTCGGCCTTTCAAGATTGACATCCCCGAAGAGGTAATAAGGAGAGAGAGAGAGAGAGAGAGAGAGAGAGAGAGGGGGAGGAAAGAGAGAGAAAAGACAGAGAGAGAGATAGAGGGAGGGGAGGAGGGAGGAAGGAGAAAGAAAGGGAGAGGGAGAGAGAGGAGAGAGAAGGGGCAGGGAGAAAAGAGATGGAGAGAAGAAAGGGAAAAGAGAAAGAGAGAGGAGAGGAGAGGGAGGAAAGAAAGGGAGAAAGACTTTCCAGGAGAGAAGAGGAACAGGAGGGAGAGGGAACAGAGAGAAGAGAGGGAGGAGGAGGGAGAAAGAAAAAGAGGGAGAGATAGATAGAAAGAGAGGGGGGAGAGAGAGAGAGAGAAAAAGAGAGAGAGAGGGGGAGAAGAGAGAGAGAGAGAGAGAAAAAAAAAGAAAGAAAGAAGGAGAGGGAGAGACAGAGAGAGAAACCGGGAACTGGAACTGGAACCGGGACAGAGAAAGCAGATAGATAGATTTAAAAGCAAGTATAGAGGATATCGAAAAAAATAAAAACCTGTAGGGAGCTTATAGAAAAAAGGCAAGTAGATACATTAATAATAATAATAATAATAATAATAATAATAATAATAATAATAATAATAATAATAATAATAATAATAATAATAATGATAATGATAATAATAATAATGATAACGTAAAATCAGACACACAGGTAGTTCTATAAACAGGTAGAACGATGGATAAGATGCAAGAGATAAGTTTACAGATGCATTGCTACTGTGGGTTATCAGTCCTGAGAGATAAAGCTTATCAGATTATGCTTAAGATCAAATGATTCCTCTCTCTCTCTCTCTCTCTCTCTCTCTCTCTCTCTCTCTCTCTCTCTCTCTCTCTCTCTCTCTCTCTCTCTCTCTCTCTCTCTCTCTCTCTCTCTCTCTCTCTCTCTCTCTCTCTCTCTCTCTCTCTCTCTCTCTCTCTCTCTCTCTCTCTCTCTCTCTCTGTCTCTGTCTGTCTCTCTCTCTCTCTGTCTCTGCCTCTGTCTCTCCCTCTCTCTGTCTCTCTCTCTGTCTGTCTCTCTCTCTCTCTCTCTGTCTGTCTGTCTGTCTGTCTGTCTGTCTGTCTGTCTGTCTGTCTGTCTGTCTGTCTGTCTGGGAGAATGTCTCTCTGTCTGTCTGTCTGTCTGTCTGTCTGGGAGAATGTCTCTCTGTCTGTCTGTCTGTCTCGGAGAATGTCTCTTTGTCTGTCTGTCTGTCTGTCTCTCTCTCTATCTCTCTACTCTCCCTCTCTTCCTCCTTCCTTTTCCCCTTTCCCTTTATTTTATTTTCTCTCTCATTTTGTCCGATTCTCTTTCTATTAACTTGCTCATTTTCCTTTTATTTCCCCCCTTTTTCATATAGATTCCAATCCTCTTTATATCATTTTCACTGTTTTTTTCTTCAGGAAGTGGAGGATTTCCACAAGCGTCTATCCTTGCCCCTTCGCCTCACGCCGCCCCTCGAACGAGCCAATTTCACCTACGGGTTTAACAGCGATACCCTCGTTAAGGTCGTGGACTACCTGCGCCACGAGTACGACTGGAGAAAAGGGGAGAAACGACTCAATAAATATGCCCACTACAAGTACGTTTGCGGCTGTAGATTTCTGTATTTATTGTTGTTTGTGTCTTTGTTGTTATTGTTCTTAATTTATGTCTCTGTCGTTATTGTCGTTCTCTTTATCTTTTATTTTCGTTTGTCACTTCTCTCTGTATTTCACGTTAGCTTTCCTTGTCTGTCGATATGTAGCGATATATATATACATATATATATATATATATATATATATATATATATATATATAGAGAGAGAGAGAGAGAGAGAGAGAGAGAGAGAGAGAGAGAGAGAGAGAGAGAGAAAGAAAGAAAAAGAGCAGGAGCAGGAGGAGAAAAAAAAAGAGAGAAAGGGGGGGGGAAGAAGAAAGGCAAGGGAAAGGGAAAGAAAAAAGAGAGAGAGAACACAAGCAGCAGAACTCCTCACCTATCGGCTCATCTACCTGCTTATTTACCTGTCTTTCTCCATGTCTTTAATTATCTGCCTGTTTGTCTGTTGTATCTCTCTATCTCTCATTTGTATTCGTTTGTCTTCCTCTTTCTTTGCTTCTTTCTATCTATTTATATGTCTATATGTTTATCAATCTATTTTCATATGACGGTCTGTGTCAATGTCACTTTCTCTATATATCATTATGTGTCTATCTTTACATCCTTATCCGAATTTCTCTATCTATCCATTTTAATTTGTCCCATTGTTTGTCTATACATCAGTATTTGCCATCTGTATCTGATACTCTATCTATCTCTATCTATATCTTTGAGTATCTATATCTGTCTCCCCCCTCCCTCCCTCTCTCTCTCTCTCTCGCTCTCTCTCGCTTTCTCTCGCACTCCCTCGCTTTCTCTCGCTCTCTCTCGCCCTACCTCCCCCCTCCTCTCTCTCGCTCTTTCAAATCTCTCTCTCTCTCTCTCTCTCTCTCTCTCTCTCTCTCTCTCTCTCTCTCTCTCTCTCTCTCTCTCTCTCTCTCTCTCTCTCTCTCTCTCTCTCTCTCTCTCTTTCCTCCCTCCCTCTCTCCCTCCCTCTCTCCCTCCCTCCCTCCCTCCCTCCTTCTCCCTCCTTTTCCCTCCTCCCTCCTTCTCCCCTCCTTCTCCTCTCTTCCTCCCTCCTTCTCCACTCCTCCTCCCCTCCTTCTCCCCTCCTCCCCCTCCTTCTCCCTCCTCCTCCCTCCTCCCCCTCCTTCCTCCCTCCTCCTCCCTCCTCCCTCCCTCTTTCCGCCTCCCTCCTTCTCCCTCCTTTCCCCTCTTTCCCCCTCCCTGCTTCTCCCTCCTTTCCCCTCCTCCCTCTTTCTTTCTCTTCCTTTCTCACTTCCCTCTCTCTACCCTGCTCCTCTCTCCATCAGGACGCGCCTGGAGGGCCTAGACATCCACTTCCTCCGGGCAAAGGCAAGCACTCAGTACCCGAAGGACGTGAAGGTCGTCCCCCTCCTGCTGATCCACGGTTGGCCCGGGTCCTTCGTCGAATTCTACGACCTCCTGCCCCTCCTGACGGCACCGCAGGAGGGCAGCAGCGTCGTGTTTGAGGTGGTCTGCCCTTCGATCCCTGGCTACGGGTTCTCGCAAGCACCGGTCAGGGAGGGTGAGTTCGCGGGAAAGGAGTAATTGGCAACTCGCTACAGCCTCTGGAGTAGTCCGATTCCCTTTATTCGCTTTTGAGAGAAAGATCGGAATAATAAATTGATGAATAGGGTTAGAGAGATAAATAGGTGGGGATGTAGATATATGGAATAAATCGTATACGAATGTTTATGATAAATTATTTAGAAATTTGTAAATCCAAGTATAAAATCTCAGCTGATTAGAAAAAAAAAGAAATCGGACTAGCCCAGGGTCCGAGAAGTGAGTTGCCAGTTATCATTTTTTCCTGAAATTGAAGTACTATTAATAGGGAAGTGGTGGAGGCATAAGAGAGACTGTAAAGGTACGGCCAGACTACCCATAGATTCGTGAAATCCAGCGATTTTTAATCGAATTTGCCCATCGATGGACTCAATCCACTGGACTTTCGCCCACACGTTCGATGCGATGGATACCCACTCATCCATCGACTGACGAATGGAAAATTGTACCTTATGCAAATATTTTCATTTAAAAACATTAATATTATATATTTTCAGTTATTCAGAATTATTCGTATTGAGTTTTACATCAATATTTACATGTAAATTTAAGCTAAAATACAAATAAAAATAAATATTCAAAATGTGGAATTCTGAAGCAATTTACTCCGAAAACATGAAAAAATAACAAAAGTTAGGGAGAAGATTGCGATATCCATAGCGAGTTCCTGTGATTTGTTTTGATGCCGCGATTCCACTGGACAAAGCCGATGGTTCTTTTCGCTGTGTGAACACCACGGACGGATGGGTTGGTTCCAGCCCACAGAGAATCGCTGGATTCCATTGAAATTTATGGCTAGTCTGACCGTATCTTTATAGGATGATAGGATCGTAGAGTCAGAGGAAGAATCCAAGGGTCTCAGGAGGAATCGTAGTTATAGGAGTAAGAGGCATTGGGAGAGTCATAGGAGAGAGAAACCAGAAGTGAGTCAAAGGAGAGAGGCATAGGAGAGTCATAGGAGAGGGACTCCGTGGTGTCATAGTCCTGCGGTGAGTCGTAGGAAAAGGAGACTCGGAACATAATTTAAAATAGGAGTAGCCTTTGAGTAATAGGAAATAGAGCCATAATATGGGATTTAGGAAGAGTCTAATAGTCCTATGATGAGTTGTAGGAGGAAGAGCGTGCTAGAGTGAGAGGAGAAAGTCCCAGAAAGAGAAATAAAGTGTCTTAAGACACTATGTCTCAGTAATACAAAGTAATTGCTCCCGAAAGGCTGAAGTATATTCAGTATTTTAGTATTACTCTTTTTCTCTTTTTTCTTTTTCTTTTATTTATTTCAATTATATATATATATATATTTTTTTTTTTTTTTCCAAATGGTTCAGCATCATGCCTATCACCCGTCATAAATAAACACTTTTTGACACCATTTCTTATAACGACTCCTCAAACGTTTGTATAACGACTCCTCAAACGTGTCTTCAACAGGTTTAGGCACAAAAGAAACGGGACAGATGTTCTTGAAGTTGATGAAGAGATTAGGCTTCGAGAAGTTTTACCTACAAGGAGGAGATTGGGGATCAGCCATTGCCACAGAGATGGCTACGTATTATCCTGAAAAGTATGTATTAATTTTTTTATTGTTACCTCCGTTTGTTAGTTCGTTATTTGTTGTTTGTTTCTTTTTATTTGCAGGATTATTCAAAAAGTTATTAACAGATTTTAAGGAGATTTTTACCAGAAACGTCATGACATCTTGGTGGTGATCTGGATCATGATTCGGATTTTTTTCCAACTCAAAAAGTTATGGACAGATTTTAATTATTTCTTTACCTGAGGTGTGTCTTAGCCGAACTTATACTCCATTGAATTTTGGTGGTGATCCGGACCATTTGGCAAACCTACCCAGCATTTTGCTCAAAGATGAAACTATTACTCAAACAGGAAAAAATAAAATGTTCTACATGAACGGCATACCATTCCTATTGACATGTATACAAAAAAAGATATTCGTTGTTATTTTTTTAACGCTTTCCAGATTTTCTTGATTGTTCCGAAAATATGAAGATTGGTCTCATTTTATACGAAATTTACCAGTTTTTATAACATATGTTTTTTTTTTATTATATCTGATCATCACAATTGCTGTTTTCCTAAAGTAAGGTGAACAAATCATAATATTTCAGTGGACTTCGAAAGAGGCGGCTGCCATCTTAAAAAAAAAGAAAAAAAGAAAAACGGGTATCATAAATATCTTAAAATATCTTTAAAATTTCACCACTGACTTTGGAGTCAGTGGTGTTACCCTATAGTTCATTTTTTGTGGTGTAGTTCTAAAACAGAATTTAACTTTTTGTGTAAATTAGATTTCTTCCTCCCCCCCCCCCCCACACACACTCTCTCTTTCCCCCCTTCTCTCTCTCTCTCTCTCTCTCTCTCTCTCTCTCTCTCTCTCTCTCTCTCTCTCTCTCTCTCTCTCTCTCTCTCTCTCTCTCTCTCTCTTTCTTTCTCTCTTTCTCTCTATCTCTCTCTCCCGTCCCTATACCTCCCTCTCCCTCCTTCCCCCTTCCCCTCCTTCCCTCCTTCCCTCCCTCCCTCCTTCCCTCCCTCCCTCCTTCCTACCTCCCTCTCTCCCTCCCCCCCTCCCTCCCTCCCTCCCTCCCTCC
>NC_091587.1:10728088-10730588 GCF_042767895.1 Penaeus vannamei | reverse complement strand
CATGGATTTTTGTATACACGCATATACATACATACATCCAAAAATAGTTTGTCAGCAGATTATCAAGATCATGTCGGAGAGAAGAGGAAACCAATTGATATGAACAAAGAAACAACTAATATAACTCGTGTTCATATCATACAGAATAATCTGATTTTTACGTCTTGAAGATAATAGATAAAATATAACATATATACATACATACATATATATATACATATAATATATACATATAATACACGCGTATAATGCATACGTATAATACATATGTATAATGCATACGTATAATACATACGTATAATGCATATGTATAATATATATATATATATATATATATATATATATATATATATATATATATATATATATATATATATACATACATATATACATATAATATATATATATATATATATATATATATATATATATATATATATGTATATATATGTATATATATATATATACATGTATATATATATATATATATATATATATATATATATGTATGTATGTATGTATATATAAATATACATATATACATATAATATATATATATATATATATATATATATATATATATATATAGAGAGAGAGAGAGAGAGAGAGAGAGAGAGAGAGAGAGAGAGAGAGAGAGAGAGAGAGAGAGAGAGAGAGAGAGAGAGAGAGAGAGAGAGAGAGAGAGAGAGAGAGAGAGAGAGAATGTGTGTGTGTGTTTGTGTTTTGGCCGGATATTGGAGGTTGTAATGCTTGATAGGTGAATTAATAGTTGTGAATATGCACGTTTTGTATTGTGATACTTTAGACAAGTCTTAGTATGCACCTTTAACACAGAGAGGAAAAAAGGTTGGAGAAAGTCTGGCAACATCACACACCATGGCAGCAGCTTTCTTGTTAGGAAACATTTATGATTTTTTTTTTTCCGGGAATTCGTCGGTGATAATTCCAATTGTATAATGTATGAATTGCAAAGGGAACAGCTGACCAGAGTAGAATGTGAGATAGGAAATTGTTGAAGGGAGGGATTGATTACTTTATGTACAAATAAATGATGGAAAGATACCAGTGGAATAGAGTTGACTGTCTCGATTTATTTTCATATTTGTTTTTATTTTTATAGTAATGGTTACTAATTTATGATTAGTAGGCAAAGGGAAGTTGTAATGTAGAGTTTAGCTAAAATTTAATTAAGTTAGTAGGAGAGAATATTGCATATTTATTTACCTTGTGATATGCCACTTGTGTATAATTATTTTTTCTTAGATTTAAACGTTATTGGATAATAATTCACATCATGAGCCTTAAGACCGTTAAGTCGCTACTCAAATTAAATTTAGATAAGTCAAAATAGGGTTTTACTGGGTTTCTTTAAATCTACCAATTTAAAGAAAATATCGGAGATAAATAACATTAATTGTTTCAAAGTCATATGGGACAGAAATTTTGAAAAATTGTGTACTAACGATTTTGATTTTTTTCCGCCATATTAACAACACAGTAAATTTAGAGAAATATATATATATATCTACATTGGTTAATAAGAAATTCTGATACGATACATATATATAAATATAACTTGGTGAAACTTATAAGGGATTCCAAAAAAAAATAATCAATGCAATTATTCATCCAACTCTAAGGCAAAAGCAATTCATAAAGAGTCTGTATAGTTGATATCAAAATCTAATGACTAATCTACCCTCAAAACCTAATAAAACCATAATTTCAGGGAATCCAATAATTTCTTTAATAAAGTCAAACAGAACAAAGACCTCAGTAAAAGAGAATTTATAACCTGAGGGTCCCTCAGTTGTGCAAAACAAAGACCTCATTAAAAGAGAATTTATAACTTGAGGGTCCCTCAGTTGTGCTAAACAACAAAGACCTCAGTAAAAGATAATATATAATATGCAGATCCCCCGCTGTGCTGAAAGGATAGAAGGCATATATATGTGTAGTGGCAAGCAATAGATTAATCAGAATTTGTCAGGTGCCAGCCTTAGCCACGCACCACTTTCACAGTGCTACTGCATGCACTCATACACAGTAGCATGTTTTGTAAAGTTCCTCAATTCGGTGTTGTCAGATTTCATTCCAATAACGTAACTAGCTTTAAGTCTACAACATAAACTACGTGAGTTGAATAAATTTGATGAACATTTGTGCTTGCAATCCGTGGAATCACTGAGCTCTGAGGGAACGGATTGTAAGGTATGATTTATCACCTAAATCATTATAATGTACTGAAAAAAACCTGAGGCACAAGACACCATTACCGTAAAATTATGTAAAATGTCAACACACTTAAACAGACCACTTTCCGCACCACAAGTTAATGCTGTCAAAATGGGGTTGAGCCTAGTGACGTTATCCAAATGGAGTCACAGCTAACCATTCAGGAAACGAAAAATGTTTCTACTTACTGATTCTTTTAAATTAATAGTCAGTATCAGTGTCAGGAGTGCAACAAAAATTCGAGACTCGTTTAAGCTTCCAGAGT
>NC_091587.1:10698088-10718088 GCF_042767895.1 Penaeus vannamei | reverse complement strand
GTTTTCTTCAAGAGGTCTTCTGAAGCATGGAGGGTAGACTTTCCTATTCCCGGCCACTCAAGGCAAGGAACTAGTGTCGAAGCTGTGGCAGGAGTGACCCGCCGTTGCGAGTCTAAAAGCGGGTCACTGCACAGCCAGCCCCGGTTCGATCTATCTTGGACCAGGGAGAAACCTTCCACGTTATTCTGCCGCGCCTGTCTCCTGTATCGCCGGGCGACAGGAGTCCTGAAGGTTGAGCGATGTTGCATGCTACGACCTGCAGCTGCTACATACCTCTTTGGTCCTCTATTTTGGCTTTTCTGGGAGGCTTGACGAAGGTCCGGTCAAGTCAGTCGGCGGTCAAATAGGGCTAGGGTCAAGCAGACACTGTGTGCCCGCAACTGCCATTTAGTGTAGTGTAGTACAAAGAGAGGAAGCATGCCTGAGCATATTTCCTCACTACCCCCCTCCCCTCCTCCCTGTGGCTGCTCGGTGTATTTAGGCCTATAACAATCCCCCTTTGGACTCCATGGTGGGTGAGGAAATGGAGAATTCTAATTTGTATGATTTCAACTTTCAAAAGAACTGGTCCTCTCCCTGACGATGGTATGCGACCACTGAAACACGGCCAGTGGAATGATGGGCTTTGCGAAGGAGAGAGAGGGAGATTCCAGTGGGTGTCAGTGTGGTGAAGACAATGAAGGAACCGCTGTAGTGCTCTGCGGACGCCTCGGAGATTTGGTGTTTCGTTGTGCATTAAGCTCCAGGTGACATGCAAGAATATATATACAATAATATATGAATAAGTGGTAAGTAATTATTATAATCACGGTGTGGTATAAGATTTGTCTTGTGACTGCATATCAAGTGGAAGGATATATTAGTGTATTGTTGATGTTGTTCCCTTTATAGTGTTAGTAGATAAAATCCCAACTAGATAATTCTATTATGGCCATAAATTCATTCGGCCAGTTGTGCTTATGTCCTCAGTAGACTGGTATATTAATAATAGAGTTTTCCACGAACTTAGGTGAAGTTTTTCCGTTGTATATTTTAATTTTGGAAAATTATGATACGGGGACATAAGAATTACAAATCAATGTGAAAATATAGTGATTCATTCATTTTCATTGTTTCTCAAATTTTGCTCCTGAAGTGTAGAATGCAAACAATATCTTGTTTAGGAAAATCGATTTGAATGTTGTCATTCGATGGATAGGTTTTGTCTGCGTTAGTACCTCATGACGGACATCGATGGTGCCAAACAATTTCTTTCTGGAAATCAATTAGAACTTTTTAATTGGTTGAGTAGATCAACCAATAAAATGATGAATGTAAAAGGAACATTATATTTGCAATAATAGTAACAAAAACAACAAAGAGGGTGACTTAATGGTAACAATAACAACAGAATAACAAATAGAACGAATTTAAACATATTAGTACATAAAGATGATTTCGTTAGAGTTTGCGTGTTGCCTTTTTTCGGTCGAAACGAATTATTGAATGTAAGAGAGAGAGAACGAGCTGAGAGGATATACCCATCACTGTTTGTTTAATGAATGCATTGCTATGTAAGTGGACAATCATATTTGCGTAACGGATATTTATGTGAAGTGTGAAAAAATAAACATATTGCACAGATTCTCAAAGTGGTATTGAATTCATTGAGATGTAGAAAAGACAGAAAGCTGAAAGCGGAGATTGAAGACGAAGTTTGCTAAATTTTCTTTAGAAATGTTTATTCAACAATAGTTTTTTTTTATATTACGATTGAATGCATTACAGTATTGGTAAATAAAATCCCAATTAAAGAATTCTATTATGGCCATGAATCCATTCGGCCTGGTGTGTGTATGTCCTCAGTAGACTGGTATATTAAAAATAGGGTGTGTCTGATTAAATGTATAAGAACCACAATTTGGATTTTTTTTTTATGAAGGTCTTGTTTGTAAGTAAGTAGCCAAATCCCTACTTATTTTAGAAAATACGTATTTGGTTACATATCCCTTAGCAGTGATTATTCAATAACAGGTGTTATATATTTATAAGTGAATGCATTATGCATGAATTCATTCGGCCATTTGTGTATGTCCTCAGTCGACTAGTATTTTAATAATAGGGTGATGAGTCTGAAATTGAAAAGGTATCCCCCTAGTAATTATTCTCTTTAGAATTTATATGATACGAGGACTTAAGGAATTAATGTGGAAATAAAAATATGACGATTAGTTCATTGTTCACCAGCATTGTTTCTCAAAGATTTCTTCTGAAGTGTAGATTGAAAATGCCAAACAATATCTTCCTTGTATAGTAAAAGCGATCTGGAATATTGTCATTCGATGGATAGGTGCTGTCTGCGTGAGTACCTTGTCATGTCGGACATCGACGGTGTCAAATATTTTCTTTCGGCAGGGAAGTCAATTTGAACTTTTTCTTTGGTTGAGTAATCGACCAATAAAATTGATGAATGTGAAAGGAACATGCTTGCAGTAACAGTAACAATTTCAGGCATTTTGAAATGCCAGTCAATGCATACAATAAGATGTATTTTATTCTTGTCTTAACATACGTTCGATTATAGATAAGAGACAATTCACATTTCTGTATATTATTGTATATTGTCTATTAGTCATATTTATAGAATTTGCTTGCTTTATTATAATCATTATTTTGAAACTAAGCTGTAAAGAATAAAGCTGAGGCCATTAATATTCGATTTGAAAAAAATAAACATGGAATGTCTGTTTATTTTTCATGTGCTCTATTATGCATTTCTTTTCATATATTAAAAGGTGAGAGACCAATTTCGTTACGTCTTCTTTAGTAGTGTTTAATTAACAACATGGTTTATGTTATAAATAAATGCATTGCAGTGTTAACCGGAAAAAATCCCAGCTAGCTCATTTTATTATGGCAGTAAATTCAATCGGTTATTTTTGCGTTATGTCCTCAGTAGACTGGTATATTAATCATAGGGTAGAATGTTGAGTAGGTGATTTAATGTTTCTCGAGGATAGTAGTTTATTTTTGGATTTAATATATAAACTCCAAGTGGTTATAGATGCATGACGATTAGTTCATTTTTCATCATTATTTTTTCTCAGCGTTTGTTTCTGAAGTGTAGATCGAGGATGCCAAACAATATCTTTCTTGTCTTCTCATAAAATAACGATATTGCAACTTACTAGGCCCGCTAAAAGCACGAAATTGTTCTGTGTAATATTCCTCTTCACTGAATACGTTCATAAATTGCACACAAATAGAATAACCTGATTGGTAGATGTAATTAATCTATGACCAGCGAAATTATGGTGCAAACGACGTAAAATTATTCTTAATGGTATTCTAATCTTCCAGAATCTTTTGCAGTTTGGTGGGAATTTTGAAATGCCAATCAATGCATACAATAGGATGTATTTTATTATCTTAACATGCGTTCAAATATATATATATATATATATATATATATATATATATATATATATATATATATATATATATATATATATATATATATATATATATACATATATATATTTTTTTTTTTTTTCTTTCTTTTTTTTTCTTTTTTTCTTTTTCTTTTTTTCGGTTTGTTGTCGATAATCTTCGATAGCAATATATTTGTATTGGATTTGCCTGGGTTTCTCTGTTCTTTCTATAATCACTCTTCCTAATCTTAATTTCTCTCTGGTATTTATAATGCAAATACTGCTAATTTTTTCCCCATATATGCCTCATGTATTATCATTTTCATTTATTTCTATCATTTTCTCATGTGATGGTCAAGGTGACTTGTTGAATTACCGACAAAACCCTTATCATGAAGGTAGTCTCTCTCTCTCTCTCTCTCTCTCTCTCTCTCTCTCTCTCTCTCTCTCTCTCTCTCTCTCTCTCTCTCTCTCTCTCTCTCTCTCTCTCTCTCTCTCTCTCTCTCTCTCTCTGAAATCAATAATTGTAGTTATTAGAAAGTAATTATTGCCTATTAGTCCTATTTATTTCATTTGCTTGCTTTATTATAATCATTATTTTGAAACTAAGCTGTGAAGAGTAAAGCTGAGGCCATTAATATTCGATTTTAAAAATTAAACATGGAAAGTCTGTTTATTTTTCACGTACTCTATTATGTATTTATTCAACAACAGAGTTTATATTGTTATAAATAAATGCATTATAGAGAAAATTCCAGTTTGATTATTTTATTACGGCCGTGAATTCATTCGGTTATCTGTGCGTTATATCCTCCATAGACTGATATATTAATCATACGGTGATATGTATAATATACCATTGATTTTCCCCTTCTGCAGTTTGTGTTTTTGGATATAAGATGAAAAATCACAGTGGTTATCAGCGCGTAATTACTAGTTCATTCTTAATTGATTCTCAACGTTTGCTTCTGAAGTGTGGATCGAGGATACCAAAGAGTATCATTCTATGGATATGTTTTGTCTCTGTATGTAGCCAAGTCCATATTTATTCTAGAATATATGGATTTGGATACATATTTAGCAGTATTTATTCAACAATAGGGTTTATATTGTTATAAAATATGCATTACAATGTAAGCAGAGAAAGTCGCAGCTAGTTATATTATGGCCGTAAATTCATACAGCTATTTGTGCATCATGTCCTCAGTAGCCTATATTTCAACATAGGGTGTTATGTTCATCCAGGGAATCTTCGTTTCCCTTCTTTACTTTATTTAATTAGTTTAATTAATGAATCGTTTATGTTATATCTATTGCGTCTTTTTAATTGTGGGTATGATATTAGAAATTTAAGTGGGCAAGAACGTATAATTATTAGTCTATTTATTCATCATTATTGTATATATCGACGATGCTAAACGTACTGTTTCTTGTATAGGAAAATCAAATTAGATTATATTCTATGAATAGGTTTTGTTGTGTGAGTGTGTAACCAAATTCCTATTTGTTTTTGAAAATATGTATTTGGTTACAAGTGAATGCATTATAGTGTTAGAGAAAATCCCTCCTAGAGAATTTTATTATGGCCATAAATTCATTCGGTTAAGATGTGTGCGTTATGTCCTCAGCAGACTGGTATATTAATCATAGGGTATTGTTTAATGTCGCGGTTTGATTTTTTTTTTTTTTTTTATCTGTAAATTCAAATGGGTGTGGACATATAATAATTAGTTTACTTTTCATCATTACTGTTCCCAACGTTTGCGTCTGAAGAATGAATCGAGGATGCCAAACAATATCTTTCTTGTGTAGGAAAATCAATTTGGGTTTCATCATTTTATGAATAGGTTTTATCTGTGTATGTAGCCAAATCCCCATTTTTTTCATTAATATGTATTTGGTCACATCTTTAGAAACGTGTATTCAACAACAGGTTTTATATTATAAGTGAATGCATTACAGTGTTATTAGATAAAATCCCAACTAAATGATTTTATTATGGTCATGAATTCATTCGGTCAGTTGTGCGTGTCCTCAGTAGACTGATGTATTAATAATAGGGTGCGATTAATCAATTTCCGAATGCTATCACGTATTTTTGGAAATATGTTATGAGGACATTAGAAATACAAGTGAATATGAACAAATGAAGTATCTTTTCACCGTTATTGTTTCACAAAGTATAGTTTAGTGTAGATCGAGGATGCCAAATAATATCTTGTATAGTATCCATTGTAGTAACACCAAAAATACTTTCTGTAATAAAATTGTAAAGTATTTACATATTGGAGTAATTTTATGATGCCATGTATATGTGCATACGCATGAAATAATTATTAGAAAATTAAGTTTTGTCATATTCTAATAAAAATTAAAAATAATAAATTGATTAATTAAAAGATAAAAAAAAAACAGTGCAACGCTTATTTCAATGTATGTCAAGAAATCTATAATGAAAAAAGTTATTAAAGAATGGAATGATTATAAAATTCCATGAAAATATACATATTTTTCGATTAATACATTTCAAGTCCCTTATAAAAAAAAACGTTGCAAAACTTCGAAATCTAAATCTTTGAAATTAAGCATTTTAAAAATCTATAAAACTTTTAGTACCTCATATAAATGTTATGTTTTCTTAGTTACATATCTGAATAGTAGATGGCCTGTAAGAAGTTTTGGGCCTCAATTTTCTATTTTTTACGGTATGATACGTGCTTTCCTACCTTTCATGTATAGTCTTTAGTAATGATATAGCTTTTCTTCATGAATATAATTCTTTGTATTTGTAATGATCTTGGTCGTGATTATAATTACTCGGGCTCATATTATTTCCATTTTCCCCAGTACCTCGTTTTCTATAGTCGATTTTCGTCTATACACTTTCATGTGTTGAGTTGCTCAATGCCCTCTGTGTCTCCTCTTAATCTAAAACATTTATAATAGTTTCGCTTAATCTAATCTTCATTGTCTAGTTTATGCACTGAAATACCTTCAGATAAATCTAACAAAGCTCGAGTCAGAGAGGATTGTCTTCTACCAAATTTTTACTTGGTCTTAAATTTCCGTTTTCGATTCTTTAAATCCTTACTGCTTCTCAATTACCTGTTGTGTTTAACCTTTTAATAAATGGAAATAACCATTGATATAAATTCTGACTTAGAACACTATATATATTTTTTTTATGGAAGGGTAAGCAACTATAATTGTTCTTTGAAATATTATTCATTTCTTACAGCTTCGCCTGTACGTTGGGCTATAACCTCAGCATCGAGAATCCTGAAAGTTCATTATAGACTCAATATATCTTGCTGTGATGATACAGCTTAAAGTTGCCATTAGTTTCTTAACACGGAATAATAGAATAATACTAATGGCTCGTTCAGTACTTTCAGAGAACTGAAAACCAACAACTGTACTTCTCTGCAAATTTCCTTTACTACATTCACAGAGTAATAACAAAAGGTAGATAATATATATTTTTTAAATCTGTGAAATCATTCTTGCGAGGAAAGGAAAAGGAAACCATTGTGTCTTTTTGTAATATGATGTAATATCATTCTGATACATCAAAAATAAGAATCCATTACTTTAAGAATACTGCATAATTCTCCACTGTGTTGCGTCTCCAAGCAATCTATTTCTTGTACATTTGTTCAGATAAAATATCTCAAGGCAGGCCTCAACACAATGTTATTTCATACATATCTGTAAAATATACAAGTGTCTTGCAAGATTTCATATATAAAGATAATCTACATTTTCCTTTATTATACCTCTAAATAATAAATTGAAATGGTCTGCAAACACATGCATTATCCAAGGCCATTCATCATTACATAGCATCTTCTACATAACTACATCATAGGTAAATTAAATGCAATTATGACCACCTTCTTGTCTTTGCTATAATGTATAGGAATTGATGAGGCTTCTACTAAGGTATATTTACTAAACCTAAATTATGGAGATTTCTTCTTTTTTTTTGTACTTTTTTCATGAATAGAGATCACTATTCTTTAAACACTGACAAATACTATGAATTGGTAACTATTGAGTGGGAAGGTTAAGGGGACACACACACGCATGCACACGCGCATGCACACGCACACATGCACACACAAAGAAGAAAACAGGAATAGGGGAAGGTATTTCTCAACCATACTAGGATTCATGAGGCAGACATTGCTGTCGGACCTCAAGATAAAAGAAGGAACATGGAAATCATTCATTATTATTCTGTCGTAAGAATAAAAATCTCATATTAAAATAATCAAGTAAAACAAACATTTTTGTGGTACCAACTCGACTGCCTTGTCATAGTAAAATTGACTTTGGGTTTCGTTCTCTCCACCTGTCTACGGCCTCTCTCACAATGATACTCCTTCAGTGACAATATCCCCTAGAGCTTTAATTACCACTGCCACACACTTTGAAAAAGTGACTGAGGAATTATCAAAATCTGTCACTTCAGGCTTTATACAAAAATCTTCAACTCGGATTTTCTCATAATTTCTGTCACTAACAATGAAAAATATGCCATCTTGTCAGATCTTTTTTTCATTATCTCCTTGGTATATGAAAGCCCAAAATAATTTCCATCATGGAGTCAAATATTCATTCATTCTTTTTAGCCGTCATCACGAATGAACAATACGCAAACTTAGCACCCTGACGTCCTCTTACTTTAAAGCGTAATGAAGATCTACAATGAATGCTTCTTCAGACTAGCTTAGGTTTAAGTTTAAAGTTGCTAATGTTTTGTTCGCTTGAGCAATAATTGAATAGAATAATAAGTAGAACTGCATAGCGGATACATTGTTGTTCATTATAATAAAACAATGCTAATTTTGTAACAAAAATATGATCAGCATCCTTTGGCACAAAGTACTGGGTGCAACCTCTTACTGTGACACATTCTGCAAGGAAAATCATATCCTGTAGCAAACCTGTATTTCATTTCAATAAAAAAAAAGCTATGAATGAAGTCCAAAGCTTTGGAATGAGTACTCACACTTTCAGAATAGGCTCACCAAATGCATCGTAACTAATGGCAACAGACTACAATCTAAAATGCAAAATTTTCATTTTTCTTCAGCTGTCGACCTTGTTTAAAATGTGAAAGCCTCTTCTTTGGTGCTCATGTCATGAATCACATCTTAACACTGTCAATATTTTGCTTATTACATATAGGAATATAGTAGACCCTTAGAGCACCAGGTTATAAAATAAGTAAACTGGAATTTTCCATTTACGTGGATTCGCATACAATATAAAATGTGAATCACTTTTCGTAATGCCAACTCTTCCTCGATGATTTACTGGAAAACATAAAAAGATTAATAATCATAAAAAGACTACTCTATGCTGTACATAACTATTATTTTTACTAAAGACTGCTTACAATAAATTTGTACATTACTCATAGCTGAGATCCCTGTACTGTGCTGCACTTACATCCTCAAAAAATACAGTCCACAATAGCTTCTATGGCCATAATAATCTATCTTTTTCTTAAATAACTTCTTTGATATCATATTTACGACTCCTTAGCACCATATCTTTCATAAAACTGCTGTCCATATTTTTGGTGTTCATACAAAGCCGAATAGCAAATCAGTTACACAACATACATCTCTGGTAACCACAGTACAACTAAATACCTTAAAATTAAATAAAGAAAATACAATGTGCATTTCCGTCCTCCAAGAAGGGAATCACAATCTTTTTATATAAGAACATAACGCTCGGATAGCCTGATCAACGATTAGTATCAGCCTTTACCTGATGTGAAAGGAAGTGGCGAGGGAGGGATTAATAATATGCATACTCTCATGCAGCCTGTCATTGATACAACTGGCATCACAAGATTAAAACTAAAAGACAATTCAACTCAAGATCTCCAACAAAAAAGTTGGAGTCCTTTCAAAATAAAATCTTGGAAGTCCATCTGAAGAAAAGAAGAAAAAAAAAAGGTTCAAATTTCCATTCTGAGACCACTTCATCTATGAAGGCATTGGTATCATTTACACAAAAGTTTATTTGTACAATGAAATAAAACTACTTGTGCCACCTGAGGAACTGGCAGTGGTTACTGTGATCTGAGGTAAAAACCACGCATCTGTGGCCTGTTGATTTAAAGTAAGTGATTTCCCTATAACAATATTGTCCATTCTCCTCAAGTGGCTTTTATAAGACTGGTGGGATGCAACAGCTTCACAACTTCACCAGAAAGAACAGAATGTTTGTTACTGTGTCCTTGTCGGTGGGAGAATTACTTTTTTTCTTTCTTTTGGGGAGTGGGGGTGGGGTGGGGGGGCAATTATACACCAAGGGCTCGGGTTAAAGGTGTGAGATGTAAGCGCAACACCTGAGCATAGGTCATTGGTCTGTAAACTTGTTCAGTGACTTCCAAAGCCTTCTGGCGCCAGCACAGGTCTGAAATAAGATGATTATCAGTCAGAATAATATCCAACAATAATAGCATATGAATCAAATTTGTTTCAATAATACAGAACTGTAAAGTTCAAAATGCAATCCTGCAGATATAAAGTTATTACCCGTGTTTAAATTTAAACCTACCTTCTTTCTTAACAACAACATTGCGAATGTCAGGAAACTCTGGACTCATTGGTGAGAAGATGGGTGAATTAAGAATGCCAACAGGCTCTACCAGGGGTCCTTCCCACTCTTGCTGAGATTCCTCATTTTCGACTTCCATCTCCATCTCTTCCTCCTCTTCCTCCTCCTCTTCGCATATCTCTTCAAACATCTTTTTCGTTGTGATGAGAGATATCTTGCATGGGATTTTCAGAGCTTGTTTCAGAGAGCTCTTCATGGAGTTCTTTGCTTTAAACGTGGGCTTGGTCTTCTTCTTCTTGGAGGACAACTTCTTGCAGGTGGCAGGTTTAGTGGGGCACATTTTGCTAGCAGTGAGAGGGTCACTGATGATGGGCACTGGTGAGTAGAGGCGCCGGATGTCACTGTACGTGTCGTCTAGCTCCTCTGGACATTCTGGTGGTTTTTCTTGGAGGGGCGTATCTGTTGCAATCTATAAAAGATCATATGCAAATAACTGACTGTTCATCTTTTAGATACTCTCCCAGTCTGCACAAGAAATGCAAAGTTGTCCAACCACTGTTATTCACCTGAAGCAACTTGTTCCAGGACTTACCTTGTCATGAGCATACAGCTTCTTGATGTCCACATACATGTCCTCCTCTTCAGTGTCAATGGAGTGTCCCACTTTCCTTTTGTTGGGTCTTGAGGGCGGGCTCTGCTGGCTGGTCTTCAAGGGGGGGACAGGAAGGAATTCAAAGGATTCCTCTCCAAGGATCTCCTTTACTAATGCTCGTGCGCTGGCTAGCTCTTCATCACTCACCTGAAAAATGGACAATGGAAAATTTAAGAATAACATCACCAATAAGGTATAACAATGCTGTATGGGATATGGTTAGAATGATTTGTCTGCATACTGATTATGACAAGCACACTAATAATGGCAATTATAATAATCCTTTCACACTATCACTGTCTCCTCTATGGTTACTGAGCACTTAACTCAGAGGTGTCACAGCTTAGTGACAAATCATATCTAAGTGTTGCAGCCTGATATACTACATAGTATATATTTACATGGTCAACCCTTGGCATTCACAAACCATTTTTACCACAAGTATCAACATTCTACTCATTCCCACTATAGAAAGTGAAGCATTTTGCATAATGATTCAATGTATACTTAAAAACAGACTGTGTTGGGCTGAGGTAATAGGTGACCATGTATGAATACACTGTACACTCATGAACTAATTCTACAATAGTTGTTTGTGCTGATATTACCCAGCACAAAAAAACAGAGGGGAAGTGATTGCATGGACAAGCCTGAAGGAAATTCCATGAGTTTGGTGAAGATGATGAGAAATGCATGGAGGATGATATACTGCAGGAATGCGGAGATATCATAATTAGACTTTAAAATATTGTAAAAAAAAAAAAGGGGGTGAAGCCATTCAAGAGAGAGCCATCCACAAACAGCTATAAGACGAACCTGTGTGAGTGCTTGGAGCCAAAGTGTGAGACCTGGCTCTGACGCAGACGTGTCCAGGGCCAGAGACAGTAAGGCAAGGCTAAGCAAAGATGGCCGGATGCTTCCACTGCGTCCTGAGCACACAACTCGCCACAATCGGTTTGTCAGGTGGCCCAGCTGACGTGTTGGCGATCCGCTCCTATAATTAGTTACTCATTATTGCCAACATATACTAAAAATTTGGAGTGATATTTTAGGTCATGATGATATCAATTGAAGACAACCTGACAGATACAGCATTGTGCATAATAGATGAACATTTAAAAAGGCCACTTAACTTTAAAAAGTAAAATAATATTAATGACACATAAAAACAATGATAATAATAAAAATAACAATAACATCAAAACAATAATAATAGTAATAGTAATAACAACAACAATAATAATAGTAATAATAG
Source organism: Penaeus vannamei (assembly GCF_042767895.1). NCBI lineage: Eukaryota > Metazoa > Arthropoda > Malacostraca > Decapoda > Penaeidae > Penaeus > Penaeus vannamei. The sequence goes on along the minus strand of NC_091587.1, from coordinate 10,706,189 downwards.
CAATAAAAATAGTAGTAATAACAATAACAGTAACAATATTAATAACAATAATAATAATTATTATTATTATAATTATTATCATAATCATTATTATCATAATTCATATACAATTTATATAATTATAATTATAATCATAATAATAACAAAAACACAACACCATAATAGAAATAATAGTGATAATAATAATAACAACAACAACAATAGTACCAATAATAATAAAAGTAAAACGAGCAAACAACGGTCTCTGAAAGGACAGGCTCAAAGAAAAATACTCCCAAAACTCTGTTCATCACCAACCTCTGCGCTTGCTGGTGCTTCGGTGCAGAGACAATAGCCAAGGCATGAAGCACCTGAAGGAAATCCAGAGTGATGGACGCCTTCGGGTGCCATGACAGCTTGTCCAGCAGCACACGCTCCATCCGCAGGAGCTCTCTGTGGGTGCAGTCCATGCCTCCTCGCTCCACTACCTCTATCGTGGCTGGGACATTCTGCTCGGGAGGAGAGAAAAAAGAGAAGAGGCAGGAGATTGTGATTAATTTACATAATTCATAGTTGTGTAAGTACATAGAAAAGAAAAAAGAAAAAGGGCTGTAATCCATTTATGTAATTCAGAGCTATGTACGTACATAATGCAGCTACAATTGGTATCACTCCCAAATCTAGACCACAAAAAACTTGTATCACTCAACAATACCCTTATATTAAATACTAGGACCCTGGTTCTTAGTCAGGGAAGATCTCCTTGGTGGATATGCGATTTCTGGGGAAAGGATCGAGTCTCAAGCCCATGGGAAAAGGGAAGAAATCTTTCTAATCCTACATGGAATTTTCTTAGCAAGTGTTGTTGCCCTTATGTAGTGCTTAGACAGAATAATTTCAGTTTCTATATTTCAATTCAAAAGGAATATCTAATCATCTAACTGAAGATGTGAGGGCGAGGGGGGGGGGGGGCAGATAGAAAGGGCCCACTATCAGCACTTGGAATAGTTTAAGAACAACAGACGGCCTGCTACAGAGCTGGTAAAAAAAATAACAGTTCAATGACAATTTTCATGCTATTTATATGATCATGAGATATCAATTTATGAAATCTTCATAAAGGACAAGTATGACATGACTGCTCTGAAAATCTGAAAGGAGGAAGAAAGAGGGTAAAACATAAAAGAAGAAAGAGAAAGAAAAGAAGCAATTGAAGAATAAGAAAGGAAGAATGGAAGGAGGAGAAGGAGAATGAGGAACAGGGGAAGACATAAAAGAAGAGAGAGAAGGAATAAGAAAAGAGGCAAGAGAAGAATAAGAAAAGGAAGAGGATGATGAGGAAGAAGAGAGAAAAGTAAAAAAAATAAGAAATTGAAAAGAAGAATAGTGGAATTAGTAGCAGCAGAAGACAAAAAAAAAAAAATGGAAAGGCAAAGAAGAAAAAAAAGAGAGGATAAAGAAGAAAAAGACAAAGAAGAAAAAAAAGACAGGATAAAGAAGAAGAAGAAACACAAAACAAAGAAAATGAAGATGAAAAAAGAAAAGAAACGAAAAAAGAGAAAGAAAAGGGAAAAAAAAGGAAAAAATCCACAAACAAACAAAAAAAACAACAAGAGTGCCCCCACCTCGTCCTCCTCGTGGATCTTGGCGGCGATGAAGAGCGCAGCGGCCCCGACGGCGTGCAGGTACCGCGGCGGGATCCTGACGCGGTGCAGGAGGCGGTCCAGCAGCGCCGCCGCCGTGAAGCCCGTCTCGGGCGCCCACCCCAGCCGCCTGCACGCCGCCCCCTGCCAGCTCACCTGCCGGTCCCGCCCCGCCACGCCCACCTCCTCGCCCTGTAACGAAAGAGAAGGTCAGTCTGTGAATGCATGGGCGTGTGATGGTGAATAAATACATATAAGGGTTAAAATTAAAATGATCATGTGAATAAATAAGCATATCGTACACACAATATAAATAAGTAAATAGACAAAAAATATAATAATAAATAAAATAAAATAAAAAGTAAATAGAAAAAAATAAATAAAAAAATAAAAAATAAAAATATAATGATTACATACATAAATCACACTAGATATTGAATATATCTGAATTAACAAAAGAGACCAGACCCTACGTAAATAAAAAGAAGTACAGAGAAAGGATAGTAAAGAAAATCCGTAATGAAAAAGGTCAATAAAAGAACAAATAAATAATCAAATACAAACCGTAACAAATTCATTCACACATATACAAGACTAAATAAGTACATTTTCACCCAACACAACCGCAACCCAGACAGTAAACATATAAACAAGGTAGAAAAAAATTAAAAATAACAAATAAACAAATAAGTATAAAGACAAATTAGCCAAGAGACACACATCGCGAGCAGGGTCGACAAGCTGAGCATCGCTTTGCGCTGTCACAAAATTTAATAAATAAAAAAAAAGGAAATACATACTGTGACCATAACATTAAAATAACCTAGAGAGAGAGAGAGAGAGAGAGAGAGAGAGAGAGAGAGAGAGAGAGAGAGACAGAGAGAGACAGAGAGAGAGAGAGAGAGAGAGAGAGAGAGAGAGAGAGAGAGAGAGAGAGAGAGAGAGAGAGAGAGAGAGAGAGAGAGAGAGAGAGAGAGAGAGAGAGAGAGAGAGAGAGAGGAGAGGAGGAGGGAGGGAGGGAGGGAGGGAGGGAGGGAGGAGGAGGGAGGGAGGGAGGGAGGGAGGGAGAGGGAGGAGGGAGGGAGGGAGGGAGGGAGGGAGGGAGGAAGGAAGGAAGGAAGGAAGGAAGGAAGGAAGGAAGGAAGGAAGGGAGGGAGAGAGGGAGGGAGGAAGGAAGATAGAGAGAGAGAGGTAGGGAAGAAGGAAGGGAGAGAGAGGGAGGGAGGAAGGGAGAGAGAGAGAGAGAGAGAGAGAGAGAGAGAGAGAGAGAGAGAGAGAGAGAGAGAGAGAGAGAGAGAGAGAGAGAGAGAGAAATGTGAAGAGTTTACATCCACCATCTGCAGGCCACCAGCATTCCCCGTGGCGCAATCACACACAATGACACACACTCCTAACACGTTAACCCAGGCCTCTCGCTACTCAGTCACTCATTCACTCACTTACTCATTCTCTCATCTACTCACTTGCACACTCATTCTCACATCTACTCACTTACACACTCATTCTCACATCTACTCACTTACACACTCATTCTCACATCTACTCACTTACACACTCATTCTCAACTCAATCACATACACACACTCACACACTCACTTACACACTCATTCTCACATCTACTCACTTACACACTCATTCTCACATCTACTCACTTACACACTCATTCTCTCATCTACTCACTTACACACTCATTCTCACATCTACTCACTTACACACTCATTCTCACATCTACTCACTTACACACTCATTCTCACATCTACTCACTTACACACTCATTCTCACATCTACTCACTTACACACTCATTCTCACATCTACTCACTTACACACTCATTCTCACATCTACTCACTTACACACTCATTCTCACATCTACTCACTTACACACTCATTCTCTCATCTACTCACTTACACACTCATTCTCACATCTACTCACTTACACACTCATTCTCACATCTACTCACTTACACACTCATTCTCACATCTACTCACTTACACACTCATTCTCTCATCTACTCACTTACACACTCATTCTCTCATCTACTCACTTACACACTCATTCTCTCATCTACTCACTTACACACTCATTCTCTCATCTACTCACTTACACACTCATTCTCTCATCTACTCACTTACACACTCATTCTCTCATCTACTCACTTACACACTCATTCTCACATCTACTCACTTACACACTCATTCTCTCATCTACTCACTTACACACTCATTCTCTCATCTACTCACTTACACACTCATTCTCTCATCTACTCAATTACACTCATTCTCCTCAATCTTTCACTTACACACTCATTCTCACATCTACTCCACTTACACACTCATTCTCTCATCTACTCACTTTAACACTCATTCTCTCCTCATCTACTCACTTACACACTCATTCTCTCATCTACTCACTTTTTCATTCTCTAAATGTCTACTCACTTACACTTTCTCATTCTCACATCTACTCACTTACACACTCATTCTCACATCTACTCACTTACACACTCATTCTCACATCTACTCACTTACACACTCATTCTCACATCTACTCACTTACACACTCATTCTCACATCTACTCACTTACACACTCATTCTCACATCTACTCACTTACACACTCAATCTCCACATCTCTTCACTTACACACTCCCATTCTCTCATCTACTCACTTACACACTCATTCTCTCATCTACTCACTTACACACTCATTCTCACATCTACTCACTTACACACTCATTCTCTCATCTACTCACTTACACACTCATTCTCACATCTATTCACTTACACACTCATTCTCTCATCTACTCACTTACACACTCATTCTCTCATCTACTCACTTACACACTCATTCTCTCATCTACTCACTTACACACTCAATTACTCATTTACTCACACACATTCACTCATTTACTCACACACATTCACTCATTTACTCACACACATTCACTCATTTACTCACACACATTCACTCATTTACTCACACACATTCACTCATTTACTCACACACATTCACTCATTTACTCACACACATTCACTCATTTACTCACACACATTCACTCATTTACTCACACACATTCACTCATTTACTCACACACATTCACTCATTTACTCACACACATTCACTCATTTACTCACACACATTCACTCATTTACTCACCTGCACGCTCATATACTTATTTACTCACTTACAAACTCATTCACTCCTTTAATCACACACTCAATCCCTCATTAACTCACTCACACACTAAATCACTCATTTAAGTCACACACTCACTCATTTACTTATTTCAACACTTACAATTTCATTTATTTATTCAAGTACCCTCTCACTCATTTACTTACTCACTAACTCCGTCAAATAACTCGTTTTCTCTTGATTCACTCTTTCATCCACTCACCCGTTCCCTCATCACTGACACACGCATTCACTCATCTATTTTTCCCTCATCCACTCATTCAATCACTTATTTCCTCTCTCATATATTCACTTACTCACTAATTCTCTCTCTCGCCCTCCCTCCCTCCCTCTCTCCCTCTCTCCCTCTCTCTCTCTCTCTCTCTCTCTCTCTCTCTCTCTCTCTCTCTCTCTCTCTCTCTCTCTCTCTCTCTCTCTCTCTCTCTCTCTCTCTCTCTCTCTCTCTCCCTCTCTCTCCCTCTCTCTCTCTCTCTCTCTCTCTCTCTCTCTCTCTCTCTCTCTCTCTCTCTCTCTCTCTCTCTCTCTCTCTCTCTCTCTCCCTCTCTCTCCCTCTCTCTCCCTCTCTCTCCCTCTCTCTCTCCCTCTCTCTCTCTCTCTCTCTCTCTCTCTCTCTCTCTCTCTCTCTCTCTCTCTCTCTCTCTCTCTCTCTCTCTCTCTCTCTCTCTCTCTCTCTCTCTCCCTCCCTCTCCCTCTCTCTCTCTCTCTCTCTCTCCTCTCTCTCCCTCTCTCTCTCCTCTCCTCTCCCTCTCTCTCCTCTCTCCCTCTCCCTCTCCCTCTCTCCCTCCTCCCTCCTCCCTCCTCTCCCTCTCCTCCCTCCTCTCCCTCTCTCCCTCTCTCCCTCTCTCCCTCTCTCCCTCTTCTCCCTCTCTCCCTCTCTCCCTCCTCTCTCCCTCCCTCCTTCCCCCTATCTTCTTCCAAACCGCTTCTGACCTCAAGATCCAGAAACCGCGATGCAGTTTCCCCAAATCCATTTCGCGAACGCATGCAACACTGCGGTTCCTGCGCGTTCGGGTTTTCGGGCGATATACATGTTGCACTGTGGTCCCCCCCTCCCCCTCCCCCTCCCCTTCCCTCCCCTCCCTCCCCACTCCCCCCCCCCATTCCCCTGGACTGGGTTTCTGTTGTTATGCAAGTTGCAACAGCCGAAAACATCATCGCAAACACGGTAACCCGAATAAGAGCGAGGTACATGTGAACTGTATCTTTAATTTTTTTTTTTTCCTTCTTTGTTTATTTATTCCTTTCTTTCCTTCTGAACTGGCGCAGTCTGACCGGGACAGATGTAACCCGTTGTTGCTAAAACCCGAAGAATATCTATTAACATGGACATGCGTATACGTAGAAATAGATGCATAAATGTCTATCTGACAGGTATACATTTATCTACCTATCCATCAACCCGGTAGATATGAATGTTTAGACAGATATGCATTTATTTCCGTGTATGCGCATGTCCGTAAAATGAATGTTCACTGAGCCGGACCTCGCACAATTTTCACAAAACCGGCCATCTGTCTCCAGATGCAGACGTGTGTGAAATATGCAATTCCTGCGCAAATATAGGAATGAGAATTTGCACGTATGTAAAAGCACGTGAATTTTGTCTTGGGTGAGGCGTTAACCTACATCCAGTCAAGCCTAGGTTCTGGAAGGTCTTGGGCCCTGGAATTCAGTTAATGAAAGCAGGGTTTTTTCATCTGGGGTCCTTGGATGGGTTCCAGGGGATCCCCGTGAGGATATGATAAAAACCAATATTCATATTCGCTGTTTGCAGCATAAAAAAGAGTACTTTTTAAAATATTGTTTACTTGTGTATCTCATATACGTATGAGTCACTCAAATCTCATAAAATAAAGTACACTCTACACATTATATCCAATTTTTTTTTTTTTTTTTTTTTTTGGGGGGGGAGGAAAGGGTCCATAGCTTTCACTATACCCTTAAAGAGGTCCGTCACGCCACACAGGTAAAGAACCACTGAGCTATAAAGATAAATAAATAAATAAAACATAGCAAATAAATAAATAAATAACAACAATAACATCGACGCAACTTCGTAATACTTGGCTTTACTTTTCCGTCACTTTTCCGGCGGCACAGTCTCTCGGCCGGTCCGGTGAAATATAAAACTTGTAGATACACCGAAATAAATTACACATCTACTAGTCTCCACATGCACATCCACCGGACAGACGGGTAGACAATTGTACATCTATCAGGCATACTGTCACATAGGCATTCGTTTCTGTGTGTACATATGTCCGTATAAACGAATACCAGCTGTGTCTGGCCTCGCACGAATTTTAACAAACTGGCGTGGAACTTGACCTCCGGACAATGAAGGCCTTTTCTGGATTCTCGCCCTTACTTACATCCTCTCCTTGATAACTTTTTTTCTCTCTCAGTGAGGGAGGGAGGGAGAGAGGAAGAGAGGGAGGGAGGGAGAGAGGGAGAGAGGAAGAGAGGAAGAGAGGGAGGGAGGGAGGAAGGGAGGGAGGGAGAGAGGGAGGGAGGGAGAGAGGAAGAGAGGGAGGGAGGGAGAGAGGAAGAGAGGGAAAGGGAGGGAGAGAGGATGAGAGGGAGGGAGGGTGAGAGGAAGAGAGGATGAGAGGAAGAGGAAGGGAGAGGAAGGGAGAGGAGAGGAAGAGAGGAAGAGAGGAGGGAGGGAGGGAGAGAGGAAGAGAGGAGGAGGGAGAGGAAGAGAGGAAGGGAGGAAGAAGAGGGAGGGAGGGAAGAAAGAGGAGAGAGAGGGAGGAAAGAAAGGGAGGAGAGAGGGAGGGAGAAAGGGGGAGAGAGGGAGAGAGAGAGAGAGAGAGAGAGAGAGAGAGAGAGAGAGAGAGAGAGAGAGAGAGAGAGAGAGAGAGAGAGAGAGAGAGAGAGAGAGAGAGAGACGAGCAAGACATAATATGAGGATGGGAAGTCTACGGAGAGGTAAGGGCGAATGTATTTATACATGTATTTCTGTATGTGTATGTATTCATGTACGTATCCATGTATTTCTGTATGTGTATGTATTCATGTACGTATCCATGTATTTCTGTATGTGTATGTATTCATGTACGTATCCATGTATTTCTGCATGAGTGTGAGTGAGTGAGTGAGTGAGTGAGTGAGTGAGTGAGTGAGTGAGTGAGTGAGTGAGTGAGTGAGTGAGTGAGTGAGTGAGTGAGTGAGTGAGCGAGCGAGCGATCGAGAGAGAGAGAATGACAGCCAGAGAAGAGAACGCACACCACCCACGCCCGCACAAAAGCCCACGCCCGAAAACACACACACACACACCGCCCA
>NC_091587.1:10683088-10685588 GCF_042767895.1 Penaeus vannamei | reverse complement strand
CTGCAAAAAAGGCTCCCGACCATAACCCGACTTCACTGCAAGACTTTAAAAAAAAATTAAACACACGCTATTCCCGACTTAACTGCACGATTCTTCCTTCAGTGAATAAAAAGAAAAGAAAAGAAAAGAAAAGAAAAACAAGTTGAAAAGATAAAAAAACAAGAAAAATAGAAAAAAGAAAAAAGACAAAACAAAAGAAAAAAAATCCCCACCCCTCACCCACCCGTTCCGAATTCCTGCCTTCTGCAAGCGGGAGAACGGTTTTGTTCGCAAGCAGAGGTCGCCCCTTATTTCCTGGAGGAACGGTCGCTCCATATGCGCCTTTGGGCTTTGTTCCTGCTGCTTCTTCTTCTTCTTCTACTTCCTCCTCCTCCTCCTCTTCTTCTTCTTCTAATTTTTCCTCTTCTTCTCCTTCTCCTTCTCCTTCTCCTTCTCCTCCTCCTTCTCCTCCTCCTTCTCCTCCTCCTTCTCCTCCTCCCTTCTTCTCCTCCTCCTTCTCCTCCTCCTTCTCCTCCTTCTCCTCCTCCTCCTCTTCTTCTTCTTCTAATTTTTCCTCTTCTTCTCCTTCTCCTCCTCCTTCTTCTTCTCCTTCTTCGTCTTCTCCTTCTTCGTCTTCTCCTTCTTCGTCTTCTCCTTCTTCGTCTTCTCCTTCTTCGTCTTCTCCTTCTTCGTCTTCTCCTTCTTCGTCTTCTCCTTCTTCGTCTTCTCCTTCTTCGTCTTCTCCTTCTTCGTCTTCTCCTTCTTCGTCTTCTCCTTCTTCGTCTTCTCCTTCTTCGTCTTCTCCTTCTTCGTCTTCTCCTTCTTCGTCTTCTCCTTCTTCGTCTTCTCCTTCTTCGTCTTCTCCTTCTTCGTCTTCTCCTTCTTCGTCTTCTCCTTCTTCGTCTTCTCCTTCTTCGTCTTCTCCTTCTTCGTCTTCTCCTTCTTCGTCTTCTCCTTCTTCGTCTTCTCCTTCTTCGTCTTCTCCTTCTTCGTCTTCTCCTTCTTCGTCTTCTCCTTCTTCGTCTTCTCCTTCTTCGTCTTCTCCTTCTTCGTCTTCTCCTTCTTCGTCTTCTCCTTCTTCGTCTTCTCCTTCTTCGTCTTCTCCTTCTTCGTCTTCTCCTTCTTCGTCTTCTTCTTTTTCGTCTTCTCCCTTCTTCGTCTTATTCTTCTTCGTCTTCTCCTTCTTCGTCTTCTCCTCTTTCGTCTTCTTCTTCTTCGTCTTCTCCTTCTTCGTCTTCTCCTTCTTCGTCTTCTCCTTCTTCGTCTTCTCCTTCTTCGTCTTCTCCTTCTTCGTCTTCTCCTTCTTCGTCTTCTCCTTCTTCGTCTTCTTCTCCTTCTCCTTCTCCTTCTCCTTCTCCTTCTCCTTCTCCTTCTCCTTCTCCTTCTCCTTCTTCTCCTTCTCCTTCTCCTTCTCCTTCTCCTTCTCCTTCTCCTTCTCCTTCTCCTTCTCCTTCTCCTTCTCCTTCTCCTTCTCCTTCTCCTTCTCCTTCTCCTTCTCCTTCTCCTTCTCCTTCTCCTTCTCCTTCTCCTGTTCCTGTTCCTGTTCCTGTTCCTGTTCCTGTTCCTGTTCCTGTTCCTGTTCCTGTTTCTGTTTCTGTTCCTGTTCCTTCTCCTTCTCCTTTCGTTTTTTTCCTTTTTAAAGTCTACTTCCCTGTTTATTCTTTTTCACTTTCCTTCATAATAATAACCTTTTTTCTTTCCTTTTTTCTCCCTTTCCGCCTTTCTTCTTCTTCTACTTCTTCTTTCTCTTCTTCTTCTTCTTCTTCCTGTTCTTCTTCCTCCCCTTTCTCCTCTTCTTCCTCCTCTTCCTCTCCCTCTTCTTCCTCCTCTTTTTCCTCCTCTCCTTCCTCCTTCCTCCCCCTCCTCCTCCTCCTCTTTTTTCTAATGCTGATATAATGGTTATGATGATTAAACAAAAATAATAAAATCGCAACTAATGATGATATGAAAGAAAATCAACATTTATGACAATGACATTCCTCATAAATCGGCCAGACATCACGAATAAATGAAAAAGTGAAAAGGGACAATAGGGGAAAGAAAGAGCAAAACACAGAAAATAATAAAAGATAAAGAAATAAAAGAAAAAGAAAGGAAGAAAGAATAGACCGAAGAAGATGAAGCAGAAGGAAACGAATAAAAAGAAAAAGAAGAAGGCGGAGAAGGGGGGAGGAGGAGGAGGAGGAAGAGGAGGAGGAGGAGGAAGGAAGAATATGGGGAAGGGAAAGGAGGAGGAGGAGTAGGAAGAAGAAGAAGAAGAAGAAGAAAAGAAAAAGAAGAAGAAGAGGGAGGAGGAGGAGAAGAAGAAAAAAAAGGAAGAAAGCAAAGGACGAAGATTAAGAAAGAAAAAAAGATAGAATACGAACAATGAAAAGGAACAATAAAGGAAAGAAAAAGCAAACAAAAAATAAGAGGAGGAGGAGAAGAAAAAAAGGAAGAAAGCAAAAGAACAAGATGAAGAAAAAAAAGGAAGAAAGCAAAAGACGAAGACAAAGAAAAGAAAGAAGACGACGACTACAAA
>NC_091587.1:10645588-10653088 GCF_042767895.1 Penaeus vannamei | reverse complement strand
CTAATTCCCCCACTCCTCTATCTTCCATTTGCCCTTCCCCTTATCCCACTAACCTCTCCCCTAACCCCTCATTTCCCCCTCCCCTTTCCCCCTACCCCCTCTCACACCACTTTCCACCCACCCCTAACTAACACCTCTAACCCCCCCTAAAAAGAAGAAAAAAAAATCCCATCCCAACACCACCCAGGAGCCTTCCCACACCCCTCCCCCCCATCCCTACCCCCACCCCTACCAATCCCACACACCCTACCTCGTAAAAAAGGGGTGGGGGATGGGGTGGGGTGGGGGGGATTGTGATCATCTCGTCAATCACTTTAAAAGCAGGATTCCTCTGACAGGATTTTAACGCCAAAGGATTAATGGAATAATAACAATATCAAGAGAAAAAACGCCCGAAACAAAAATAATGATGATAATAACAATAATGATATCAATATGAATAATAATCAATGATAATAACAATAACGATAACAATATGAATAATAATTAATGATAATAACAATAATCATAACAATATGAATAATAATTAATGATAATAACAATAATAACCACAATAACAATAATAATATAAATAACAATAACAATAATAGTAAAAGTAATAGTAATAATAATAATTACATCAACAATAACAACAACAAAACCACAAAAACAAAAACAATGATGATGGGAGAGGAAGAGAAGGGAAAGGAGACGGTGAAAAATAAAATAGAGAAAGGAAAAAGGAAGGAGAGGAAGAATTAATGAAGAAAAAAAATAAGTGGGAGAAAAAATATATATATATATATACGAAAAAGAACAAAACGACGAAAAATAATTAAAAAAAAAGAAAACGAACGAGCAAGACGAAGAAGATATAAAGAACAAGAAAAAAATCGAAATGGGAAAAAATGAAGAGAATAAGAGAAAACTAAAAAATTAAAGGGAGACGATAACGGTGACGGAAACGTACTGAGAAATGGCGTGACAACAATTAGAACAATTACGAAAGATGAGAAAGGAAGAAAGAGAGAGAGAGAGAGAGAGAGAGAGAGAGAGAGAGAGAGAGAGAGAGAGAGAGAGAGAGAGAGAGAGAGAGAGAGAGAGAGAGAGAGAAATATTATATATATATATATATATATATATATATATATATATATATATATATATATATATATATATATATATATATATATATATATATATATATATATATATATATACATATATATATATATATATATATATATATATATATATATATGAGTGTGTAGGTAGGCAGATAGATAGACAGACAGACAGACAGATAGATAGACAGACAGATAGACAGATAGATAGACAGACAGATAGATAGACGGACAGACAGACAGACAGACAGACAGATAGACAGACAGACAGATAGACAGACAGACAGACAGACAGATAGACAGACAGACAGACAGACGGATAGACAGACAGATAGACAGACAGACAGACAGACAGACAAGACAGACAGATAGACAGACAGACAGACAGACAGACAAGACAGACAGATAGACAGATAGACAGACAGACAGACAGAGACAGATAATCATTAGGGCGACAAGTCGGGGACGGAGACGGGCTGCAGAAGAGGGAGGAAGGGAGGGGAGCTAATTGAGGATCCCGCGCGAAGAAAACAGAATTTCGTGTCAAGAAAGAAAGAGAGAAAGACGAAAAAAAATAATTAAAAATAAAAATAAGAGAGCTAAAATGATTGAGAAAATTGGCGGGCGTGATGATGGCGATGACATCTCGGCCCTAAAACTGAAGTCTTTTTCCCTCAATTTTGACACGAATTCCGCAAAAAAAAATAAAAAAATAAAAAAATAGATGCCTTGAGGAAAATAAAGACATCTAGAATAATGATAACATCATCAATGATACTAATAAGAGTGATGATGATGATGATGACAATAAGAACAACAAAACAAGAAGTGGACCAACAATAATAATGACAATACTAATAATAATAATAATAATAGTTACAATACTAATAATAATAATAGTCACAATAATAATAATAATAATAACAATAATAATAATATTAATAATCATACAATTCTCACAATTTCCTCAACACCATCATTATGTTCTTCGTATTCTTCGAAATACGAAAAATAGGTGGGAATGACGAAGCGAAAACAAGCGAGAAAACATAAATCAACAAAAACAACAACAGCAACATTAATATCATCAACAACAAAAACATTATCAAGAACAAAATTAGCATCAACAACAACAACAGCAACATCAGTATAACCCAAAACAACAACTACAACAAAACAACAACAGCTCCAACAACCACCACACGAGCGCAAGAAGAGGAAGAAGAACAGAGAAGAATCAGGTAAAATATAAAGGGTTTATAGACTAGCATATCTGAAATGAGGATATACTATCTGTCTGGCTGTCTGTCTGTGTGTCTGCCGGTTTCCTGTAACCACTCTCAACACCTCTCCATCTTCTGTGCTTCCTCACTCTTTCTCCCGATCTCCCTCCTTTTTTCCTTCCCTCCTCCCTCCTTCCTTCCATCTCCCCCTCTTCTCTTCTTTCCTTCCCTTCCCCCTCACCCTCGTCTCTCCCTCCCTCCCTCCTTCCCATGCAGCATCCAGCGGGATTTTCTCTCCCTCCCTCCTTCCCTCCACCTCTCTCCCCCTCCCCCCCTTCTCCCTCTCTCCCCGGCCTCATTGCCCACCCAATAATTGCTCTATTTTTTCTCCATTTATCCGGAAGCAGAAGACGAACAGAAATAACAACAACGGCGGCCCAATGGTGTCAGTGGGACTCGACTCCTCGGGTCTTGTTTTCAACCCACCTTCCTGTCTATATTTATCTCCCTTTCTATCTTTATCTATCTCTCTCTCTCTCTATCTGCCTATATCTATCTACATCTCTTTAAAATTATCTATCTATTATTATCCTCAAGATTATTATCAGTTTAATAATAATCATTATTATCACCTCTCCCAATCACCTCCTTTCCTCTCATCTCCCTCCTTCCCAGTCACCACCCCTCCTCTCCCCCCACCCTCCCTCCCCACCTCCCTCCTCTCCCTCTCACCCTTTCCCCTCCCCCTCCCCACCCCCTCTCCACCACCTCCTCCTTCCCTCTCATCTACCTTCTCTCCCCTCCACCACCCCTTCTCCCTCCTCACCTCCTTCAGCCCTACCTCATCTCCCTTCCTCTCCTCCCCTCCCAACCCCCCCCTTCCCCTCATCTCCCGGCACCCCCCACCCCCTCCCAACCACCTCCGCCTTCCTCTCATCTTCCCTCGTCACCTCTCCCTCCCTACCCACCCACCTAACCCTCCCAACCACCTCCTCCTTCCCTCTCATCTCCCTGCTTTCCCCCCACCACTCCCTCCCCCCCTCCCCCCCATTCTTCCTAATAACCGTGAGCAAACAGGATCGCGGTCAAGTGCCTCCGCCAAGGGCCACGAAAAGGGTGGCCGAGCGTGAAATGCGGGACAGAAAGGGGCTGGCAGGGAGAGGGGGGGGGGAGGAGGGGAGAGGGAGGGTAAAGGAGGAAGAGAGATGGGGAAGGGAGAGAGAGGGAAGGGAGAAGGGGAGAGGGAGGGTTAAGGAGGAAGAGAAATGGGGGAAGAGAGAGGGAGGGAAGGGAGGGTAAAGGAGGAAGAGAGATGGGTGAAGGGAGAGGGACGGAAGGGAGGGAAAAGGAGGAAGAGAGATGGGTGAAGGGAGAGGGACGGAAGGGGGAAGTGAGGAGGAAGAAGGGAACGGAGAAGGAAGAGGAGGAAGGGAAGGATGAAGAGAAGGGAAGGGAGGAAGGAAGGAGAAGGATGAAGGGCGGGAAGGGAGATAGAGGGAGGAGAGGGAATGGAGTGGGAGATATTGAGGAGGAAGGGAGGAGGGGAAAGAGATAGAAGGGAGAGGAAAAAAGAGGGCGAAGGCGAGGAAGAGAGAGAGAGAGAGTGAAAAGAAAGACAGAGACAGAGAGAGAGAGAGAGAGAGAGAGAGAGAGAGAGAGAGAGAGAGAGAGAGAGAGAGAGAGAGAGAGAGAGAGAGAGAGAGAGAGAGAGAGAGAGAGAGTGAGAGAGAGAGAGAATAAGAGAGAGAGAGAATGAGAGAAGAGAGAGAGAAAACAGAGAGAGAGAGAGAATAGAGAGAGAAGAGAGAGAGAAGAGAGAGAGAGAGAGAAAGAGAGAGAGAGAATAGAGAGAGAGAGAGAGAATGAGGAGAGAGAGAGAGAGAGAGAGAGAGAGAGAGAGAGAGAGAGAGAGAGAGAGAGAGAGAGAGAGAGAGAGAGAGAGAGAGAGAGAGAGAGAGAGAGAGAGAGAGAGAGAGAGAGAGAATAAGAGAGAGAGAGAATAAGAGAGAGAGAGAGAATGAGAGAGAGAGAGAATAGAGAGAGAGAGAGAATAGAGAGAGAGAGAGAATGAGAGAGAGAGAGAGAGAGAGAGAGAGAGAGAGAGAGAGAGAGAGAGAGAGAGAGAGAGAGAGAGAGAGAGAGAGAGAGAGAGAGAGGGAGAGAGAGAGAGAGAGAATGAGAGAGAGAGAGATAAGAGAGAGAGAGAATAGAGAGAGAGAGAGAGAATAGAGAGAGAGAGAGAGAGAAGAGAGAGAGAGAGAATGAGAGAGAGAGAGAGAATAGAGAGAGAGAGAATAAGAGAGATAAGAGAGAGAGAGAGAGAGAGAGAGAGAGAGAGAGAGAGAGAGAGAGAGAGAGAGAGAGAGAGAGAGAGAGAGAGAGAGAGAGAGAGAGAGAGAGAGAGAGAGAGAGAGAGAGAGAGAGAGAGAGAGAGAGAGAGAGAGAAAGAGAGAGAAGAAAGAGAGAGAGAGAATAAGAAGAGAGAGAGAGCATAAAGAGAGAGATAAGAGAGAGAGAGAGAGAGAGAGAGAGAGAGAGAGAGAGAGAGAGAGAGAGAGAGAGAGAGAGAGAGAGAGAGAGAGAGAGAGAGAGAGAGGGGGGGGGGTAGGGAATAAGAGAGAAAAGAAGGAAAGAATGAAAGAAAGAAAGAAAGAGAGATAACAAACATTTCGGAAGGAGAACGAAATGAGAGGAACAGATGGTGCAAAAAGAGGCCACTCCATTCCACCCCCACCTGTCTGTCTGTCTGTCTGTCTGAGTGTCTGTGTGAAATCCGTTATTTCCTTCAAGAATTCTGGAAAAGCAGATCTGGGTGATGGGAGCGGTCAGGGAGGGGGTGAGTGAGGGGGATGAGGAGGGTGTGTGGGTGGGTGAAGGGGATGGGGAGGGGGGAAGGGGGAGAGAGAACGGGAGAGGGGATAAATATTTCACTAATGATTATTTTTCAGCAAATCACAATCGCAAACGAAAAGAACATACTCTAAATATACCAGGAAGAAGACGAAAAAGAAAAGGATAAAAAGAAAAAGAAAAAGAAAAGGAAAGATAAGAAAAAGGAAAGAAAAGAAAAAGAAGAGGAAAGGGAAAAAAGGGAAAAGAAAAAAGATAGAAAACAAAAAAGAAAGAAAATAATAAACAAAAAAAAAAAACTAGGGCGGGAATAACAGGAGAGCGAGATATACGGAAGAAAAAAAATATATATATATAAACGCTCCTCCAAGCGACACGAAATATAAAAAACGCCCAATAAATCACAGCCAACAGTGATCTTCTGCCAC
Source organism: Penaeus vannamei (assembly GCF_042767895.1). Classification (NCBI taxonomy): domain Eukaryota; kingdom Metazoa; phylum Arthropoda; class Malacostraca; order Decapoda; family Penaeidae; genus Penaeus; species Penaeus vannamei. The sequence goes on along the minus strand of NC_091587.1, from coordinate 10,647,484 downwards.
AGCTTCATCCACTCCTCCACCCCCACCCAACCCCCACCCCCCTCCCTCCTCCCTCCCGCCATCACACAAATACGGACGTAGAGAGACATGCAGAACCATACGCACGCACGCACATACATCCTTCTCTCGTCTGTTTCTTCCCTTTACTTCTCTTCTTTTCCTCCCTCCTTCTCTCCGTTCCTTCCCTCCCTTTCCTCCCTCTCCTCTCTTCTTTCTTCTTCTTTCTTTCTTTCTCTCTCCCTCTTCCCTCCCTCCTTCCCTCCCTCCCTCTCTCCCTCCCTCCTCTCCCTCCCCCCTCCCTCTCCTCCCCTTCCTTCCTTCCTCCTCACTTCCTTCCTTCCTTCCTCCTTCCTTCCACTCCTCCCTCCTCTCCCTCCCTCCCTCCCTCCCTCCCTCCCTCTCCCTCTCCCTCTCCCTCTCCCTCTCCCTCTCCCTCCACATCCCCCTCCCTCTCCCTCTCCCTCCCTCTCCCTCTCCCTCCCCCTCCCTCTCCCTCCCCCTCCACATCCCCCTCCCTCCCCCCTCCCTCCCTCCCTCCCTCCCTCCCTCCTTAGAAGCTGAGCTAACGACCACCACTTTCCCACAACTGCAGCTCCAAAAATAGGTCTTTAAGTGTCAAAGCCTCCTACTGACACTTCCGGAATGGGAGGAGGGGGGGGAGAGGGGGGAGAGAGGAGAGAGAGGGAGGGAGAGGGTGAAGGAGAGGGAGATGAAGAGGAGGGGGAGGAAGGAGAGAAAGGAGGGAAAAGAGAGGAGGGAGAGGGAGGGAGAGAGTTAGAGGAATAAGGTGAAGGGGAAGGAGATGAAGAGGAGGGGAGAGAGGGGAGGGAGAGAGGGAGAGGATGGAGGAGGCAGAAGGAGAGAGAGAGAGAAGGAGAGAGAGAGGAAAGAGGGAGAGAGAGAGATGAGAGAAGATGGAGGAGAGAGAGAGAGAGAGAGAGAGAGAGAGAGAGAGAGAGAGAGAGAGAGAGAGAGAGAGAGAGAGAGAGAGAGAGAGAGAGAGAGAGAGAGACCAGCAAATAAAGCAACAGACCGAAAACAAGTGTTTGCACCAGCTTGCACTGTTTAGTGATCAAGCATTCCTATAAAAAAAAAGAAAAAAAAGACCCAAAAAAATGAAGAGTAAAGAGAAGTGAAAGAAAGAAAAAATAACACGAGAAATTAAAAAATATATATCATGAGAAAAGAAAAATTACACGAGAAAGAGAAAAGACACGAGAACGGAAAAATAACACGAGAAGGGAAAAACAATAACATGAAAAAGAAAAAACAAATACTAGCGAGAAAGAAAAACGCGACCAAAAAAAAAAAAAAAAACGAAAGAAAAAAAAGAAAAAAAATGACAAGAAAGAATATAATAACAATAAATAAATAAATAAATAATACAATAACAATAAATAAATAAATAAATAACACCGGAACGAAAAAAATAAAATAACACAAGAAAAAACAAATAACAAAGACCCCCAATGTGCACCGAGTAAGCACACGTGGGAGGAACAATAAACACACACACTTTTCCCAGCGCATGACTATTCAGGTCTGTGCATGAACAGGGTGCAGGGGCGTCCATCACAAGCACTCGACTCGAGCAGGAGAGTGTGAGAATAGGAGAGGGGAAGAAGAAGAAGAAGGAAGGAAGAAGGAACAAGGAAGACGGAAGGAAAAGGAGAGGGAGGAGGGAAAAGGGAAGGAAGGAAGAAGAAAGAGGGACGAGGAGAGGAAGAAGCAAGGGGGGGAGAGGGAAAAAAAGAGGAAGAAAGAAGGAGGAAGAGGAGAGGTGAAGGAAAGAAGGAAGAGGAAAGAAGAGATGAAGGAAGAAGGAAAAAGGAAGAGAGAAGGAAGGAAGGAAGAGGGAAGAGGCGAGGAAGAAGGAAGAGGGAAGGAAAGGTGGAA
>NC_091587.1:10623088-10625588 GCF_042767895.1 Penaeus vannamei | reverse complement strand
TACAAAATCTCGACACGTACCTGGAAAGGGAAATAAAAAAAATATATCAGTTACGCTACTTATAGAGATTGCGTGCGTGTGTGCGTGTGCGTGTGCGTGTGCGTGTGCGTGTGTGTGTGTGTGTGTGTGTGTGTGTGTGTGTGTGTGTGTGTGTGTGTGTGTGTGTGTGTGTGTGTGTGTGTGTGTGTGTGTGTTTCTTGTTTTCTTTGCAGGATAAAAACGCAGGAAAAAAGGAAATATTAAATGGTGATGGTGATAAGAATGTCATAATGAATGATAATAACAGTAATGGTAATAGTAGTAGTAAATGGTAACAATGATAGTAATAGATTATTAAAAGCAATGGGCAATAATGTAATGGTAATGAGACTCGTAATAACTATTATTATAACTATTAGTAGTAGTAGTAGTAATGATGATGATAATCAATATTAAGATGGTAATGACAATAATACTCATAATCATAATCATAATCATAACCATAACCATAACCATAACCATAATAATAATAATAATAATAATAATAATAATAATAATAATAATAATAATAATAATAATAATAATAATAATGATGATGATGATAACAAACACAATAGTAATGATAATAACTATAACAAAAATAATGATGATGATGATGATAATAACAATAATAAAAATAATCACAATGAATTACCCCAATATTATCGTTCCCCTCTCCTCCTTCCTATTACCTCTTCCCCTCCCTTTTTTACCTTTCCTTCTTCCTCCTTTCCCATTTCATCACTTCCTCCTTGCGTCGTCATTTTCTCTTCCCTCTTCCCCTACCCCTCCTTTCCTTCGCTCTCCGCTCTTTCCGTTCTTTGCTCACTTCTACCGTCCTCTCCTTTCTTTCCCTCCCTCCTCCCTCCTTCCTCCTCTTCCTCCTTTCTCTCCCTTCCTCCTCCCTCCTTCCTCCTTTCTCTCCCTTCCTCCTCCCTCCTTCCTCCTCTTCCCCTTTCCCTCACTTCCACCCTTCCCACCCTCCCCCCTTCCTTCCCTTACTTCCACCCTTCCTTCCTGTCTTTCCCTCCCTCCATCCTTCCCCCTCCCCTTCCCCCGCCTTCCCCCTCCTCCGAGTCGAGAACGTGGAGTCTGATCTAAGTCGCCCGCACGTACATATACACGCACACATACACACACACACATAAAGGCACAGACGCACACATCCACCATTTGCTCTGGCCTGTTCGTTCCTGTCGCAGCAGCTGGTCGTCACACGCGCGCGCCCGTCGGGAATCGGTCGTCGGGAATCGGTCGTCGGGAATCGGCCGTCGGGAATCGGCCGTCGGGAATCGGCCGTCGGGAATCGGTCGTCGGGAATCGGTCGTTCGGTCCCGATTCACCACCTCGTTTCCCTCTTTTTTTTTCCTTTCCCCTTATAAGGAAAAAAATAGTGCAAAAGATCACGTGTTCTGGCAGCGTTGAAGTCGCCCTTCGCCCCCCCCCCCGCCACCCCACCCAAAGACGACGGAACGATGTGTCGTTACAAGTGAACGCAAAGCACACACCCGCACACGCACACACATACACACATATACATACAACAAACAACATGCAACACACACATAAACCCACACTCACACTAACACCCAGCGACCCCCCCACCCCACCCCACCACACACACACAACAACGCTGGCGAAATCGAAGAGGCAGTGTGCTTGTTCTCAACTCGCAAAGCAAGCAATGGGGGGAGGGGGAAGGAGGACGACGGGGGGGGGGGGGGTGAAGGAGAGCGTGTTCTCTAACATGCTCCGAATGCTACGTTCTCCTCCACTTCCCCCTTTCCCTTCCCCTTCCCCTCCCCTTCCCTCTTCCCCTTCCTCTCTCTCCTCCACCTCCCCCTTCCCTTCCCCTTTCCTCTCTCTCCTCCCCATCCCCCTACCTCTCTCTCTCTTCTCACCCTCACCCTCACCCTTCCTCTCTCCACCCCCTTCCCCTTCCTCTCTCTCTTCTCACCCTCACCCTCCACCTTCCATTCTCCACCACCATTCCGACCTCTCCTCTGCGCCAACCACAACCACCGTTCCACAACCACAGCCGCCGTTCTCGCTTCTCTTCTGCACCAACCACAGTCACAAGCACAACCACCGTTCTCGCTATTCCTCTGCGCCCACCACAACCACAACTACCATTCCCGCTTCTCCTACGCCAACCACAACCACCATTCCCGCTTCTCCTACGCCACCCACACCCGCCCTTCTCGCTTCTCTTCTGCACCAACCACAACCACTATTTCACAACCACAACCACCATTCTCCCTTATCCTCTGCGCTAACCACAACCACTCTTCTCGCTGTCCCTCTGCACTAACCACAACCGCCCTTCCCGCTCCTCCCCCGCGCCGCAACCAGGCTATAACCGGCAACCACACGCAATCTTCAACCACACGCGATCTCCCTCAACCACAAACCACCACCATAACACCATAAGTTCGCGCTTTTAAATTTTATTTCTCTCTCTTTATTTCCTTAATTAGTTTTG
>NC_091587.1:10593088-10613088 GCF_042767895.1 Penaeus vannamei | reverse complement strand
CTGACCCGCACCCAGCAGCCAAGGAGGCCATCACCTTCTTCTCGAGGTAAGCTCAAAGGGGGAATAACATAGATGCACGTTCTTTTCTATCATATGTGACAATATTCACATCATCCATGAATCCAATATAATCTATAAATATTTTGAAATTCATAAGAACGTCAATAACCATGGAAATCTGACGACTTATAAGGATAAAACTGTATAACAAATTAAATAACAGAGTGTAATTTCTATTCAACATCCCCAGGTTACAGTTTGCTGCTACACAGGCACCCTCAGGGTCTCGGCCAGTTCCTTCAGGCACTCGTCCTGATTCTTCTGAGAATCAGTCATTTCCTTCAGGACCTCGACCATTGCTGTCTGGTCCTCGCCCATCCCCGTCTGGCCCTCGCCCATCCCCGTCTGGCACTCGCCCATCCCCGTCTGGCCCTCGCCCATCCCCGTCTGGCCCTCGCCCATCCCCGTCTGGTCCTCGCCCAACTTCCTTTGGAAACCGCCCACATGCATCAGGCTCTGGATCATCCCACGAATCCATGTCTAACAACATCCACGACCGCATGGATGAAATCTCCCAAGACAGAGGGGACTTCCGCCCTACCACATCCACACCACACTACAACCAAGACCATCCCCTAGCAACCAATTCCCCACGCCCTGGTCACAACTACCGCTTCCCTGAACACGAGGGCTCGCAACAACACCCTTACCCCAACAATGAGGCAAATGACCAAGACCCAGCAGCCACTGTGCAGGCCTATTACAACAGATATGGGGGCCAGGGTCCAATGACGGTTCCAGGTTCTGACTACAGCTCTAAGTACGGCCAGGTGGACGAGTCTGAGCAGGGGGGGAATGCAAACAATGGCCAACTGTATGAAAAATACGACAGTCCCGACTCAGGCTCAGCAGCCGGAGAGATCTCCGAATCAAACAGTGTGTCCGGCATGGCTCTCCAAGATCGACCAACTGGGAACAACCCTCAGGTGTGGGAAAAATTCTTTAAGGCTGGACTCTATGGCGCAAATGTCTACCGCACACAGGCTCCAAACCAAAAGGTTGGTATGAATTCGTGTAGTAGGGAAACTGGTCTAAATAATAGGGATGATTTTCAAAGGCTGAGATTTACATTGCAGAATATAAATCAATAATCATCCCACCATATGGTATGATTTGCAACTCTCTGCTAGCAAAAAGCTTCAAATGCCTCTAGGATCTACAATATTGTCTTACCAACTACCAACAAACTTTCTTCTATTAATAGTTATGCGGTGAATTAACATAATGATTAAACAATAATAATTTAATTAATAACAATCATATTATCAATAACAATCATAATGATAACAATATGAAAATTATATGATAAAAAAGCAATACTAAAGCAATTTTAACATTTCTAATAATATTACTGCAAATAATAACAGTATCAACACTATTATTAAATACTAATAACACAATAATAACAGCTATAAAGTCAGTGCAGTTATAAATAGTCCAAGAATGCTAGAAATCATTGCTCTTTTCAGGAGTCTTCAAATGATGACCAAGATCCCAGCAAACCCACTCGATTCCCCATGCCACCGAAGCGTCAACCCCCCTCACCGAGCCTCAACAAGATGGGAACAGCAATGCTCACCGACAAGCCTGCATTCCACAGTTTCCCAGGCTATTCAAACTTCATGAAGAACAGCAACAGTAACAAGGGTCCCTCTAAGCCCAGGCCAACGAGGCGTCCATACTTCGCACTAAGACCCAACCACATGAACTCTCCGACAACAAGAATACCTTCCAATGGTCCTCCCTCTTCAGCACTACCACACACTAAGAAGTACAAGTATGGATTGAGACGGGGCCTGCCAGCAGGTAATGTCAACGGATACAATGCTTACATCAATAACAGAGGAAACCTGTACCAACGCCAGAAGCCATGGTACGCATACACCACCCATCCTCAAGGGTCTATGGCATCAGCGAATATTGCATCCACCACTACAACTACAACGACTACCACAACAACGACACCTAATCCTCTGGCCTCGAAAGATGTTGCTCCTTTTGGCCCAGAGGATGCAGTGACAGATGTTCTACGGAACGAACTGCTATTTGAGTACATCCGTGATCGGCAAGGTTCGATTCCCATTGAGGATAAGCGGAGTCTGACTTAGCGTATAAAAAATGTAATATGCTGAACAGAACGAAACACAGCTTGTTCTGCTTAATGAAAACTAATTTTTAGTGTAGATGTAACTTGCTTGTAACACTGTTCTGGATGTAAAACTAACAAAAAAATCATTGAAAACTGAAAGTGCAGTTATAGTAAGTATGGCCAACTGTTCATTATGACTATACAATGTGACAGAGACATTTAGACGACCTACTTACTTTATCTGTGGACGTGTGAAGTTGAAGGCAAAATATGTGAACTGAAGTGACCTATAATTTTTTTTTTCTTAGCATGGGAAGACAATTGACAGTCAGTACGAGCCACGAAGGACAAAGACAAAACTGATAACGGAGCAATGAGTGTTTGTAACCGTATAATTGACACATGACAAAAAAGTCGGGATTTGCTTTAACAATATCGTGAATCCTACTGTTACCAGATCCTGATAACAGATACTAAAAAAATCTACAGCATATTCTATGTGGTGCCAATTCTGCTTCATTGCTACACTTCAAAAAAAATTTCAAGAAGGTATAATTGGAAAAAATTAGGGCAGTCTATTTATACTTGGATTTGGTCACAATTACTTTTCCATTATCTGTGAAAATTTTGTAGATTTCAAAACAAGTGCAAATCAACAGGTTTAGTGTGAAGGACAGACGTTAGACAATTTTTTTTATTTCTTTTTTTATTGTAGTCACATCCATAATACTGAAGGAAACTTTGTGTAAATTTGTGTGCATGTAGGCTTTAGTCACAGCAAGAAAAGGTCAATTTATTTAGGAAATCTAATATAGTTTGTGGGGAATCTGATACAGTTAGATTTACAACAAGACCATACCCCTATGGGGTTTATTTTCTTGCACTGGCTATGTTTACTCTCACTCTTTTACATATTTCTGTGTTTGTGTGTTTGTTATTGTGTGTGCATGTATGTGTGTATGTATGCATGTGGGTAGCTATGACTCGAAGCCATACATGTGCAATGATGGGTCTGGTTTCATTATCGCAGCAAGGAATTCAATATGCCAATAACACTCCTTGAAAATACCCCACCACAAATAGGTGATAAAGCAAAGCTCAAGCATCAACCTATTGGGGCAAAATTCTCTCCATGAAAGCTATTGAAATTCCATTCACAATTTTCATCAATCAGCAAACAGTTCTATCCATGCAATCGGGATAAGCTTTTGTGACCCACATCATTATTGGTGAGAATTACCCCTCATGGCTACCCCACATGTCTCTCCCAAGGTCTTGTTTCATTCTTACGGAGGTAAGATGCACATATGACCTCAACGCACTATGATTTAGGAACCATTATTAGCTTACACTAGTGTGTCTCAGACTAGAATAAGCTAGACATAATAAATTTGTTCCAATGTGTGATATCACCACTTCCTTGAAAGGGCATTCAGTTATTTATTGTAATAAAGTTTGTTAAAAACTATTTGCCAAGTTTGATTATCCTTATGATGGCAGACACCAATAACCAGTTTCCCGATTATGTGCTTGAGAGGTTGTTAGTCATGACTGGCTTAATTGAATATACTTAAATAATATCTTCATATTTCCAGGAATTACAATTACCAATCTACTGATTATTATCACCAACTTGTCAAATCATCACCGGTCATCCAGGTATTACACAGCAACAAAAATACAACATTTTGTATTCATGGGATGAATTAGTGTTAAGTATTAATCACAAAATATGCTGGATATTTGAATCCTAGGTTGGGGAGGAGGGAGGGGAATAAATTTAAAAAGAAAGGAAAATATACGGAAGATTAGATACATCACATATATCAGGGGTGGCCAACCTTTTGTGAGATATGATCTACTTTTTCTACATTTACCCTGATGCGATCTACCAGTCTAAGATTCAAACATATTCCATTAATGTAAATGTAATAGTGTAACATCTTACGATTCCTGGCTACTGGTCAGTTTCCGCCAATCCCCCCCCAGGCTTAAAGGATGCATGATAACACGGGAGTAGTCTGTCTTTATAAATAATTGTATGTTGTTCAGACATGTACATCATTATAAATATAAATGTAACTTATTCCCAGAAAAAAAAATATATATTAATCCAAGTATCATGAGTACTTGGATATGCTATTGCAGCTATTTGCATGACAACATCTGAAGGACAAATCTTTAACAGATACAGGAGTGTGATCGACTTAAGACAGGCTTGGCCAACCCAGACATATATTCAAAACTGGGAAAAAATTTCATACTCAACAAATTTTTTCCACTGGAGAAAGAGAAAAATAACATGTGAATATTATTTCTGTCTATACATTGTGGGATTCCATAATTTCAGTTCAGTAACAACGAAACCCAAATCACATCTTAAAAATTAGATAAGCCAGCACTCTTTACTCATTTCTATGTATGTAGCAATGATTCCCTTGATGACTTTCCTCAGTCAGAAATTTTACATATTAACATCTAAAACCTTACATACTCAATTCATTTCCTCAAGATATCAACTGGACAACCTAGGAATTATATCAATCAATGGAATAATATTTTTTATTTTTTATAAAATCCCCTTTTTCAACTCTTTCATTATTATATCATTAACCCAAGGCCATGAAGGAACATTTGCTATTCACTATAGTAATGTTTTGTTCAAAATATTTATAAAAAGATGGCTCCACAGGTCACAACCACCAAGAGTCAACTGGTAAACTTTATTAACCATCCTTCCTGGGTTTCGGGGATTATTTTTAAATGCTATTAATATCAATAAGAAGAGGGGAGGGCAGGGGAGGGGGAAGAGGAGAGGGAGGGGGAGGGAGATGGGGAGGGGGAGAAAGATGGGAAGGGGGAGAGGGGGAGAGGGAGGTTTTCAATGGTAAATTACTAGACCATTTTATATTCTCCTCTGTCCACAACATTATATTTTTAAGACAACCTAACATAAAATCCTTTAAAAGAAAAACAAATTAAAAAGCATCACTGTAATACAAATATACACATCACCATCTTCATTGGTATGTAATGTTAATGCTTTCCCAATCGTATGGAATTAAGCCAATGCCAATGGGAGATTTGCATGCCAAACTGGACTATGCACCTGGCACCATTCAGTCAGACACTCAAGGGAAAAATCCAAAGTACAAGAATCAACTACTGAAAAAAAATTATATGGAAAAGAGTTCTCCTACATCATCATTACTCCTAAATAGAGAAACACAAAGATAAGGGTTCCTGAATTTTCAAATTATTTATCTGCTTGAAAGGATTACTAACCTGTTAATATGTAGATGTTGCTTTAACCATCATATTAATAAACTGATTAATGTCTTAGAGGAGACGGACAGAAGTGTAAGAAGCAGCTCATACTATACTCTTGGTATGATAATTCTTACCTAAAAAGCCACAATGAATTCCATTTTAACCCAATGGATCTGGGTTCCTCACGGATTACGCATGGACCAATCCAGTCAATGCAAACACTCAAGCGTGGTATCAAGAATTTTTGCTTCCTATTTGCAATGCTTTAAATTCTTTCTCTGCACATATTTTTGCTGTTTTGCCATTTTCCAAGGTCTATATTTGTCATCTGTTATGGTGTATCAAGATGGTAACAGAATATTTTTGTTGAGCAAATCTTACATCGTTACTCGAGGGAATTTACTCTGTGTAACAACAAAAACAATAAGTACCATTGTGTTATTTCTACTATCTTTCATATTTTCATGGACATAAAGTTTGCCTATGACATTGCCCTCTCCCCAGCATGGCTTAAGAATGGTTCACCCCTTCCTCATGGACCAGTGAATATCCTGCAAGAGCTCTCAAACAATCCCCTTCCTGAGGGCCAATTGAGTCAATCTCCAAATGCTTTGCACACTTACAACAAGATGTCCTCATCTCCCATCACTCAGCTTCAATTTCCCATGGTGAGACATTCCAGTCACCTGCCCCTCAGCCAAATTTTTTCATGATAAGACCAGGTTCAAATGGTATAAGAGCATTTAATCTTTTAAAGAATATTATATTGTCAATGGCTTGTTTGTGATTTGTACTGATCATTTATAGTAGCTATATTCAATGCTGATCAACTACATTGAGTATGGCCTACAGGTGATCATCTGTGAATCACAACAAAGTGATCACCATGATCTCATTGCAGGTTGGCACACTGATAATGCCAAAAACCTTCATCACATACAGCCTTTTTTCATAGCTTGCCTGAAACCCTGAAACAGTCTGATACACTTTGCTAAATGATTGCCCTTTATGCGTACATTATTGGAACCCAATGAAACATCTTTTCAACTTGTATCAAACTGTTTACCCCTAACTTGATACAGTCTGATACACTCCAGCCAGCCAATCAGAGTTTGATATTTTTCATATATATTTCATACAGTCTCAGATAGGATTATGTATTTTCATTCATTATGAATTGCATCGCAAAATTCTATTTCAAAGATGCATTAAATGTTCCTGTGTCTTTTTAGCAGAACATTAAATGCATCTTAAGACAATATGGCTAAAATTTGAAGTCCATCATGACAGTCCCTGGAACAAAATCGCAAGAATATTCAATGTGTCCAAATCGTATGATGTGGTATTGACTTCAGTGGCATGAATATCTACAAAATCCTTCTGTACCTCTCTGATACAACCTTAAAAGCTCAAACATGTCAGCGAATAGACTTTATCTTGATTTGTTGATACTATGGCAATGGATTGGTATCCACCATAGACTGGTGTCAATCATCTCTTTTAGGAGCTCTTGTGTGTGGGTGTGAGTGCCCACAGGTATGGCTGGTGTGCTGGAGATCGCTGGGGAGAGCCGTGGCGGCTCACCCATCGGCTAAGGCCTGGGTAGGCCTTGTTGCTGCTTGCGCTGTGTCTTGCTCGGCTGGAGGATCGTGAGTGCTAAACTTGGCCCAGGTGCGGGAGCTTAAGTGGGTCTGAGCTGTGTCAGCCACCCGGGAAAAGGGGAGCCTGTGGTCCAATGGGCGAGCCATGAGGTGTCCGTGGTCAACCAATCAGGTCTCGGTATGCGTCGTCGAGAAGCTGCTGATGGTGAGGGCGAGAGGACAGGCTGTGGACCTGGACCCAACCTGGTGGAAGTATGCTGCGCTGCAGGTTGCGGGGGTCGGCTACAGGTACTCCTCCTCCAATGAAGGGAGCTAAGCGAGCGAGCGATAACCATGATACTCCAGAAGGCTGGGTATTTGTGTCACTCTGGAAAGTCACCAGTATGGCAATGGATTGGTATCCGCCATAGACTGGTGTCAATCATCTCTTTAAGGAGCTTTTGTGTGTGTGTGTGAGTGCTCACAGGTATGGCTGGTGTGTTGGAGATTGCTGGGGAGAGCCGGGGCGGCTCACCCATCGGATAAGGCCTGGGTAGGCTTTGTTGTTGCTTGCGCTGTGTCTTGCTCGGCTGGAGGATCGTGAGTGCTGAACTAGGCCCAGGTGCGGGAGCTTAAGTGGGTCTGAGCTGTGCCAGCTACCCGGGAACGAGGGGAGCCTGCAGTCCAATGGGCAAGCCATGAGGTGTCCATGGTCAACCAATTAGGTCTCGGTATGAGTCGTCGAGAAGCTGCTGATGGTGAGGGCGAGAGGACAGGCTGTGGACCTGGACCCAACCTGGGGGAAGTATGCTGCGCTGCAGGTTGCAGGGGTCGGCTACAATACAATTCAATCAATAAGACAAGTAAATACGTCTGATCATTGGAATTACCTAGTTGTCTGATTTGGACACAGAGCTCACTATCAGTGGATAAGTTCAGATGCAAAATTACGAAGAACAATATATGTAATAAGAAAAAAAATGTTTGAAATGAATCTGAGAAATACATTTGAAAGTTTCCACAGCCCTTGCAAAGTGAAGAGTAACGTGTATAAATCATCCTATTTGCAGAGTAGTCAGGTGCTTTTTCACTTGAATCTTCTACAATATTTTGCTTGTGGTTAAAATCATACCTGCATATTAAGTACATTAATGGTTTTCTATTGACTTTTCTTATCTGAAATTCAGAAAAGTAACTTTGTATGTCACTAAGAACTTCAATGTGATTGTGTTTTGTAGCGACCATTATACAACATCAATGTATCAAAGTGTTAGGGGTTTTGGAATGCTGCAAAAAAAGAACTATAATCTTGCCTAAAAAGAGATTACAGACCCCCTGATGATTTATAATCCACTAAGGGACCTTTACAAGCTCTTTCTTGATAGTATCTATGCTTACTTCATTTGAATTATATCAGTATTACACACCTTTGATCTTCTTCTTTTCTTAATTTCATTCCTATTATCTCTCTGGTACATTTCATCTAATTCTCCAGCTATAAGGACCCATATCAGTGTGAACTAACACTACTGCATCGAAAAAGGACAGCTTGTAAATATCCCTTTATCAATATATTGTTGGTATCAGTAATACTATGCTATCAATAAGATTCACCCTTACTATATCTACATATCTTCATGTGACACCATGTACACATTCCTACAATCTTGCCTCAAACCCATAAGTTAAGAGACTATCAACCCCTTGGACCTTGATGACGTTGCGGTCATGTCAAGGAAGAACTTGGGCAGCTGTCCGGGTGACATGAACATGCCATCAATAAAGGCCAGGGTGACAGAAAAGACTCGCTACGAGTACACAAACCTCTTGGAGTGTGACTCATATGGCACTTAGAAGGGGGCTTTAGCATTATTCCCATCGATAAACAAATGTGGAATGTAACATGCGTAAGCAGTGACTGGAAGAGCGCCAGCTCCAGAGAGGACGCCATTTCCATGCTGCCCACCATATTCCTGGCTGCTTTGACTGGCTGTGCAGGTTGTATCACGTAAAATTGAAAATTACAAAAAAATGAGATACATGACACAAGAACTAAATGTTCCATATATTTTTTTCTTGCACTGAGAGATGATATGGTCTATGCAAGGAAAATAAGTAATTACCATCTAGATAAAGCAAATAAAAAGACAAATATGGACATTGGAAAATGGCGATGAAGATAAAAAAATTTACACAAAATAACTTTTTAAAGGGGAGGCACAGAGTCTTGTCACTGCTCATGGGTGTCCGTGCGCATCACAGGAGAGAGGAGAGAGGAGAGAGGAGAGAGGAGAGAGGAGAGAGGAGAGAGGAGAGAGGAGAGAGGGAGGGAGGGAGGGAGGGAGGGAGGGAGGGAGGGAGGGAGGGAGGGAGGGAGGGAGGGAGGAGGGGAGGGAGGGAGGAGGGGGAGAGGGGAGGGGACAGGGAAGAGCAGGGGACAGGGAAGAGTAGGGGACAGGGAAGAGTAGGGGACAGGGAAGAGTAGGGGAGAGGGAAGGGGATGGGGGGGGGAGAGGAGGGGAAGGGGAGGGGAGAGGAAGGGGAGGGGGAGGGGGAGGGGAGAGGAGGGGAAGGGGAGGGGAGAGGAAGGGGAGGGGGAAGGGGAAGGGGAAAGGGAAGGGGGAAGGGGGAAGGGGGAAGGGAGGGAGGGGGGAGGGAGGGAGGGAGGGAGGGAAGAAGGGAGGGAGGGAGGGAGGGAGGAAAGAAGGGAGGGAGGGAGGGAGGAAAGAAGGGAGGGAGAGAGGGAGAGAGGGAGAAAGAGAGAGAGGGAGAGAGAGGGAGAGAGGGGAGAGAGAGAGAGAGAGAGAGAGAGAGAGAGAGAGAGAGAGAGAGAGAGAGAGAGAGAGAGAGAGAGAGAGAGAGAGAGAGAGAGAGTGAGAGAGAGAGAGAGAGCTATAAGCACTCTCAACATCAAAGTGTGAACTGCTTATAAAACAGCAGTTTTTTCCTCATTTCTCTCTCTATCATCTTGCCAGAACAGGAGCCACCACAAGACATCCATCATGTCACTCAGTGGTCATGTCATGTGATATTCTCTACTGTTTTGGTCTAGTGAGCAATTCTATCTATTCAACAACTCTCCCAGCTGTCCAGCAAAAAGTATAAACCATTGCACTTGGCATGAAAATTAGTAGGAATAATACACCATTGTTTGATATTTTTTGAGCTATTCAATGCCTATCAGCTGGCCTTTTACAGTTAAACGTTAGCAAGGCTGGGAGAGGCTGTTGTGTCCGTGGTTACTCATGGTGACAAAGGCAATAGTAAAATGGATTCTCACCGGCAATAAATATTGCTTAACCTCCCGTACAAAGACGTAAGAATATAGTGCATGTTCTTCTATCATAATTTCTAGAAATGGGAAAGCTAATCAATCCTTTTTATAACTAAACTTTGCCAATAATTCATAGGTCTTCACTGTTACCATGTAGGACCTATGACTGTTGGCTATCCATCACAGATTAAATGCACTTGAAGAACAGAGACATAGAATCTGGGGGGAAAATATCCCATTATAGGTTTTTAAGAGTTGTTAAAATATATATATATATATAAAAAAAAATCATTGTCCCTAGAACTTCAAAATATGAAAACAAAAATCCTGTAATAAATTTTAAAAACATCCAAATATTAGCGTTATGATTATTTAACTCGTTAACGGCTGTATATTTTGAAGCCAAAAATAAAAAATTCCGGGCGGTTACAAAATCGGGCCACAGCCCGCTGCTGCGTCGGAGCACAAGCACCGATACAGCGTCACACTGACGGGATGCCCAGCAATTCTTATTTTTTCAGGTGTCTCATTTGGGGGTCACCCGTCATTAGCGGGTTAAATAAAAATGACATATAAGAAAGAGAGAGAGAGAAAAGATTTCATAATTGCTTAAATGGTGAATAACAATCATGAATTATGTCCTACTGTAGATTTCGAACTGATATTCTCAGCTATGGATCCAGCACAAAAGACAAAATACCCCCCCCCAAAAAAAAACGCAATTCAAAAAACAATAATAACAAATAAAACAACACAAAAGGAAGATGAAGAAATGATGATGAAGCAGAAAACCAAAGTCCAGACACCAACCTCTCCAGTTATGTAGCTGAAGGTGACAGGCTCCCATTCCTCAATTTCCCGCTGCAACAGACGTGTCAACGTTGCTCGGAGATGCGTTGGCCGCAGGCGATCCTGGCCTACCCACGTGATAGCTACGGGGAGGCTGTCGCTCCGGACTCCCTTTGGAGGAACTTGGGTCGATCCCATGGTGAAGGAACAGTGAGTAATTTTTCTTCACTGTGTGCACGTTCCGTCAGCTACATTACTCTGGATCCATGTTGATGGTGAGGCTCAGATCCCTTAGAATGGGACTCAGACGGGCATGGATAGCATTGCCAACAAATTCTAATCAATGTTATGCGTATCTTCAACTTAATTACCGTTCCGTTTCATGTCCTTGATCTCGTTTCATTATGGGGTCGTCATCAAAGAGGCATCCAATTCACAATTAAAAAACTCAGTTCATGATCAAATAAGCTCCTCTCTTCAATGCCGTTTTCGTCTATTTTCGTCAGTCAATAAGGGTGATTCACTCTTGGATGGATCGTCTCATTATGCTGTTCTTTCTGACACCATGTTGTGGTAAACCTGCAAGTAAAAAAATTTGTTAATCAAGTACAATAAACAAAATCATTTAGAGAAATATCAGCGTAAATAAAAGACATTAGGGTACTACTAGTAAAACTTGCGTGTAAACCTGAAAAACATCCTAAGCATTATTGTAATATCATCAAATCAAAACAAATACAGAATACCTTTTAAGATAACTACTCACAGCTTAGTATATAGATTTCAAATAAATATATATCATATAAAGCATAACAGAGCATTTTTGCCAAAAAAGTCTTTTTAAAAACTAAAATAAAAACAAATACCCTCTCAGGTCATACCATAAAAACAATAACAAAATATATTTCAGAAATATTAGAGTAATTACAATATTTTACCATATGAAATAAGTAATGAGAAATAACTTCATGGAGCAAGATACAAAACAGTGCTAATTCTCTGGATAAAAATGTGTCGCATTAATAAAAACTTTCACTTCTACTCTGACTGTTATTCTAGGAAATGGTTGCAGACCTAAAAATATTCAAGGCTATTCCCTAATATGAGGACGATTAAACTCCATGTTTTTTTTGTTTTTTTTTTTAGTTCTGGTTCTTTGCAAATCATCCCATTTTCCAACTTTCCTCCCTCAAAGTTATCAGAGACTACAACAACCAGGAATACTACATCTCTATTACTGTTTTTTTTCAGATAATCCAGAGAAAATGGAATTTTAGTAAATATATATGAAATGCAATTAAAATGTAGACTAATCAACAGACTCAAAAATGAAGCAATAAAACACAAGAATGATGGACATCCCACAAACCATTCATTAATCTTTGGCAAGTGCAATCATATTGTAAAGAATTACCAAACCATATCCAGGAGTAATCTAAAATAAATAGATTATTCTTACCCAAAATTCCTGACCGTGGATCCAATTGGGTATGCAATAAAATTCTATTAAACTAGAAGTAATGGTTTCTATGAAGATGGGTTATAGGTATAGGAAATAACACAAAAGCAAATAGCAATCAGATCATTTTGGTGGGTTGGTTTCCCTTTGCTCAGAAAGACTATGGTCTCAGACTGTCCATATTACTTTTTCATGGTTAATCTTCACGGTATGGACTCACTAAATTAGGGCAAATTGAATAAGATATTCCTGTAGAAGACAAAAAGTTACAGTTGTCAGTAAAAGAAATAATGGTGATTCTTTCTCACACAAATGCGTCTATTTTTCACAGGAAAATCCTATTTTCTAAGAAAAATAATCTGTAGATATATTGTGATTTTGAAAGGAGCACCCGTCAGAGACTTCCCCTACTCCAGCCAGCAATGTTGGGGATCCCACTCATTGCAGGCATGTTAAAGAGCAAAAGAAAGTGGAATAATAAAATCTAGAGGCAATAATTGAATTTCATATGATAAAGAAAATGGAAAATAGAAAATCCTGAGACAAGATTCAGCCACAGAAGATTCGACACAGCCTATTATACACACATAAATGATCAAAAAGATCACCATGTGAACCAAAAACCTTCCCAACTCCCAATCAACAATATACCCTTCTAGTCGCATACTATTATCACCTTAAACAAATGGACTTGTTGGACTCCGAGAAATGCATCATTTGAATAACTAATAAATTCTGCTTTTATTTTTGCATAATTCAAAGGTTCATTTTGCACACTGTGACTTATGCAAATGTCAATAACTTTCAAAGAATTTCCATTATATTGGCATAAAGGACCATGGCCAAGATCACATTCAGCACATAACATACCAGTGGCTGTCTAAGAATAGTTACGGAAAACATGCATGTGCAAAAAAGATGTTATAACAAACAAATAAAATGCTATAATTTACAACAGGCATATCTTATCTATTATAATATTACAAAAATACAAGCCCCCATCAACCTTCCCCTCCCCAGTTATAGCAACTTAGGCCCGTACTTTTAAAACCTTTCGCCAGGGCTGGCGAAAGGTTTCGCCTGGCGATCCGGATTTTCGTACTTTTAAAATCATGCCTGGCGAACGTTCGCCAGGGCTGGCGAAAGATCATATTGGAACAGTCTGGCGAAGCAAAGGCGCGAGAGCTGTTTGAATACCATTTTCTTGCTTTCAAATTATAAATTAGTAACATAATTGTGTATGATATGATGTAGGAATCACAATGAAATTCTAAAATATCTTAAAATCATAATCTATTATAAAATAACGTATATACGTATTTTTTTCAAGACCTTCGATGTTCCAGTCGAGAGCTCAAGACATCAGCTGTTTTCCTACCCCCCTACCCCTACCCCCACCTCCGAGATGACTTATTTAGATTTAGGTTGTTGTTATTTTGGTTGTAAGGCTAATGCTCTTTTCACAAATGTTACCAGAAGTGTTTTTATGGTGGCATGTTTACTTTTGGCTGTAGAAACATAGCTGTAGTGCTCCACCACCCTATAACGAGGCGTCTCTAATGATGCCCTTGTAGGCCTACAGTTCAATATCTTATATCAGTTAGGAATAGTAAAATAGTAATTTTTAAACTCTTTTGTTAAAGTATAGAGTTATTTTTTGTATAAAAGTATAAAGTTGATATAGTATAGTATAAAGTACTTTTAAAACCTTTCACCTATGCTGGCGTTCGCGTGGCGAAGCTTCGCAAATGCTGGCGTTCGCGTGGCGAAGCTTCGCCAGGCGATCATCTGAGTGAGGGAGGCCTTACTTTTAAACCCAAGGCAGGTGTTTGCCAGGCCTGGCGAACGAAAGGGATCGCCAGGCGCTAACATCTTGGATTCCTGCTAAATCTAGCGCTTCAGCAAATGAAACAAAACGCGAGAAAAGGCAAAAGGTTTTAAAAGTACGGGCCATAAAATTAACCTTGTTATAGTATAAAATGTAGTAAAGCATAAAGTGTAAAGTTAATTTTGTTATAGTATAAGGTTATTTTCAACTTCTTTGTTATAGCATAATGTTAAATTTTAACTCCTTTGTTATAGTATAAAGTGAGACTATTGCGGAAACAACATTTTCGTCTTCTCTCGAGGTTAATAATTAAGTTTAGGTTATGTTATGTGCACTGCAGATGTAAACAAATTTGCGCTAGATTTAGTGGGAATGCAAGATGTTAGCGCCTGGCGATCCCTTCGCCCGCCCTGGCAAACGTTGGGTTTAAAAGTAAGGCCTCCCTCACTCAGAGGTTTGCCTGGCGAACGCCAGCACTGGCAAAGGTTTTAAAAGTACGGGCCTTAGTGATGAATAAATTTTGTGACTTGAAGTTAGGGATTTAGTACAGTAAAAAATTACTTTTTTTATAATTAGCCTTCAAAATCACTAATTTTCATTCTTGCTTTTGTGAGAAAAATACATCAAAACTGAAAAAAGTAACATAGTCAGTCGGTTGTATTCGCTTTGTAGGTAAAAAAAAAAATTACTTGAAAGCCACTGGATCATTACGACCACAAAGGGTGTCTTGGAATATTTGCATTAAAGATTCACATTCATATATGATTCCTATTCTTTGTTTATACTAAATTTCTAAATTTCATAATGAAGAGGCATCTATATACAAAAGATTTTCACAATAGACTAAATTACTTGTACTGTATTTTTGCATCTACTTCATTATGTATGTGGTACTTGCAAAGGTTTTTGACAGATTTTGCAGCAAAAATCATGTCATGGAAGCACTGCTCAGCGGAAAATTTTATACTTATAAAGGTGAGATATAGAACATATTAGTCAAAAAGACAATGACTGTGACTAGCAAACTATATCTTGTTGGAAATTCATATATTCATTTATACTCTATATCTAGGCTTATTCAAAGAAAAAATCAAA
This sequence comes from Penaeus vannamei, assembly GCF_042767895.1. NCBI lineage: Eukaryota > Metazoa > Arthropoda > Malacostraca > Decapoda > Penaeidae > Penaeus > Penaeus vannamei. Next base: position 10,597,644 of record NC_091587.1, on the reverse strand, counting down.
TGCATGGTTGTCCTTTTTTAATATTACTTTAATATTTGCAGAAGCGAACCTATTCAAGTTAAACAATGAAAATAAGGCACACAGAATGCCGCACTGAGACTAAGTCCCCATGTATCTCCAGCAGCCAAGTCCAGCCCTTCTTGCATTGCAGTGAACAACTAAGCTGCTTAGGAACTCAACATAAACTGTTTTGGCACATGCAGCTCGTGATGGCATGGCAAATTTCTTAGAAGTGCACTATAGTAAAATATATTTCTGTATTCCAATTCATATGAAACTTTAACAGAATGCGCATTTGTCCAATGTCCATTCCTTAAATATATGATGTGATTGATTTTACAATATACGTACCATAGTTTCATTAGAAATACATGGTACAGCCATACTTGCACATCGCTGCCCTCTCCCAGCAAGTTTGACAGTTCTTTTATCACAGTTCTCATTGTTTGTTCCAAAGTTGAAGTTTATTTACAGCGCGACTTGTGTTTCTGACTTTTTTCCAACTTTGCAGTGAAACAGATTTTTTTACCACGCATTTTGCTTTTTCAAAATGTATGGTATGAAAGAAATTACCCTGCCTCAAAATCCTTATCCCCCAAAGGACCCCCAACATTGTTGGCGGGAGTCAAGGACTTCATCTCTGACGGGTGCGGTCCTATTGTAACCAACTACATTAGGAAGGAATAGACTTTTTAATGCATTCTATCAAACGTTTATGACTATACCCACAGTCACATGTAGAAAAATATGGTCTGATATTCAGTGAAATCAATATAGAGAAATGCCACACTGCAACTCCAAGTCCCACGAAACAAGCAACAAGCTAAAGAATGCTGCTAGTACAAAGCAGAACAAAATATAACAAAAAATTAGAAGTCTGTCCTCTTTACCAATAAACAAATAATAATATGCAAAATATACTCTAACTCTAGCACTTCTTGTATCTCTTAGTACACATAAAATTGTACATGTTGGACATAAAAACCTGTATTCATTCATTTTCTCACTGTATAGGCTCATTAAGTTCCAATCTTTCATGGCACATCCATAATTGTAATTATTTGGCCTAAAGACCTACTTATATTCATAAAAACTCCAAATAACTTTAATAAATTACAGTTTATCGAAGAAGTTTAGGGCACAATTCAACATTACAAAACAAACTTTAAAAATTGTGATTTCAGGGGGGTTACTTCCATGGGGCAAAACCCCTACCCAATATTCAAAGGAAAGGAATTTCATGATTATGAAGATAAGATGAAGCCGAACAGATATCCAAAATATATCTTACTCAAAACGTCCTAAAATAGTATTTGAGGTTAAGCTCACAATGCTGTACATTTAAACATCTGACTTAAAATAACAAGTTATTCATAAAATGTTTATGACTTATCTACACTGAAATACCTTAATCACTCACTGGAACGTTCCATAATCCACTTGGAAAATATTTAATAGCCATATCAAAATAGACTTACAACCTGATACCCGATACCTGATACCTGTGGACCTACTGACTTCATAAAACTGCAAAACTGATCTATGATTTGACAATCATCACAAATCAAATGAAATTAAAACCTGACAGACCTCTGAGTATGTCCAGGAAATATTTTTTCAGTGTATCCAAATACCCTAAACTTCTCGATGCCCAAATCACGAACGATGTTTCTTCTAGAAACGTCAAACGTCAAAAAAAATGATCTGTCAAACGAAAGTGTTTAACCACCTAAGCATCTAAAATATATTTTCTTTACAAAACCATTGATCTGTAATTAGAAGTAGCATTGATTTTCTTTATAATTTACATAAGTAAACTTGTAAAGATCCAAAAATTATCTAAGTACAAGGTCAAAAAGTAAAGGGAGGGGGCTTGCCAAGTGACATTGAAATATAAACAGAGGAAGTTTCATTCTTATTTACAAGACTTAATCTTCCTCCCAAGCACACTAACCTCTCCTAGGTGCAATTTCGACCCTAAACAAATTCTCCCGCAAGACTACCAACCAATAACTTCGCAAGGGCGGATAATACGAGCCAAAAGAAGAGCGGACTTACACGGGTCGAAGTTTCCCAAATTCTCGAGAGTAAACACAATCAGCTGATTCCGTGTATTCATCCGCGTCGGGCAAACTCTCGACATCGTTTGTCTGTATATTATTGCAGGGAATATTTTCTTCATGGTATCATGAAAGTTTTTGGAAATATATTACAATCTTTTCTGGGTGTGTTTGATATAGATCAAGAATGGTTGTACTTACACGACTGTAAACAAATATGGATGTCTCAGGTATCTAATTTCTCAAAATACCAATACAAACATAAAAATTCAAACAGAGGTAATACAAAAATAACATATCAAATCTACTATCAAATATAAACCCATCAATCACTCCTTATCCACCAGAGCAGCCGAGGAAAACCGTCCGCCCTACTTTCCCTGGCGGAAGGATTCCCAGCTCCGTACCTTCCGAGGGTGAAATGGCTGAGGTTTTCGCTCGCCCGAGAACTTCCAGGGCCTTCCGACATATTCGAATTTATTTTCGAATTTGCTGTTCCATCTAGCAACATGGAGGCCTAAAATCCCTTCGAACGAAAGCGTAAAGGGTGAGTGTTGACGTGTGCATAGGTGGTATTATGTGTTATGTTAGATTTGCTGAGAAAAACGGGTCGAAATACGAGAGGACTTGGGAGGTCCATTGGCAAGAGGCCATGGGAAGGTTGCAAATACGCAATGTACCTGGTGACTCCCAGATTAGTTACCTATTATTTGTCGCCTGATTACCTCGAGATGGTGTGTTTGGGCTGCATCCCTAGGAAATTCGGGTGATCAGAGAAATATGGGAAGCCACATCGCGAGATTTTCAAATCATTCAAGTATGACGAAAGTTCAAGAATTTGCAATTGCATGTAATTTCTTCCTCTAAGGCTACCAACCATTACGTGTAATTTATAAAACAAGGAAATTCCATCTTCAAAAAAAGGAGACGGAAGGTGAATTAGCGAAGGTGGTGTAATAAAAGTAGTTTTCATGTTATTACTTGAACACATCAGCTGGCTTGGGAGTTGCCAGCTTGGCTATTAATAAACTGGTATGCTCGTGCTTTTAGGCTCTCTGACAGACCTCCTTTGCGTTTTATTTGGGTTCCCTTTGTGTCGAATTGTTGTTTTACATTGCGTAGTAAGTTTCTGTAATGCTTATATAAGGATACTTCGTTGAAATTATACAACAGCTCACCATATGTATAGGTTGGTGATGGATTTAGGAGAGTTACACCCATGCCTTAATTAAAAACATCGATTTTGATGTTGCGACGGATATGTAATAAGGGAAACCATCATATTTCCGCAGAAGAACCCCCCTGAAGCAGGTTGTGAAACAGGCATTGCGAAAGGGAAGACAGGTTCTGTCGGGGCGGTCTGGTGGCAGCATCACCAGGCGCTCGCACATGTCAGAACCCGTGGCGGAGGGAGAAATGGCTACTTGGCACCCTTCCCGGTCTTAAATTGTCAGAACCTCGTGGCTGAGAGCGGACCGCCACCGGCTCCACAGTTTTTGTCCATTATTTGGGGTTCTTTGCGCTAAATCCGTGGAAATATACGCCGAGAAGGTAGTGTGTGGCGTAGCGGTGCCCCGCGTGTGGGATCGACGCGACAGTGAAGTGTTTGTGGCAAGCAATATGAGTACATATGCTGTAGTGGCGTGTGGGGCTCCAGCCCGTGACTGCGGAGGGCGACCACACGATACGTTAAAATGCAGCATGAATACTCGCCGCCCTCGACAGTGTGTTTGCCGCCGTGCGCCATCCACGTGGATGTTTATGTGGATGGCACGAGCTGCGTGTGGATGATGGACGTGACAGCGAGAAAGCCATCATCCTGCCAGGCAGAGGGTCAATGATGTTGGGGGCCAAGCCAACCCAGCTAGACCTACAATACCCTGACCATGGTAAGACCGTGAAGCTGGGGCGGGAGGAACCCCCCCTGGCGATTCTGGTTGATGACCCACGGTTAGGTGCCCATGTGGGAAGTGGCGAGGGCCTCCGTGGGGCAGGCCCTCCGAGATCAAGGGTGCCACGGCCGCCCACGGACGCGAGGGGCAGGGGGAAGGGCGGCGTCCGTCTTCGTACCCAACTAGAGGCTACGAATCAACCCTTTCATGAACCTCGCCTGTCAAATGCGATTGTGTTTTCTGGCGTATCTCGAAAAGTGGAAGAGGGGTGATCGGAAATCTAAATCCAGTGACGTAGTGCAGTGAATCAGAGCACTTGTGTGTGTGCCAAGAAGGGGCAGTGCCCATCACCGCTCAGATTCTAAAATGCATCAGCAGTCATTCATATGTGTGTGTGTGTGTGTCTGTATATATATATATATATATATATATATATATATATATATATATATATATATATATATATATATATATATATATATATATATTCTACACATCAGGCGCATCCCTTCTTCCACTTTTTAAATGACACTTGACAGTTTGACAGCCGTTTTTGACAGACAGCGAGCGAGGTGAGGTAAGCGCCTCCCCTCCCCCCCCACCC